>NC_057720.1:69368984-69389773 GCF_004010195.1 Chiloscyllium plagiosum | reverse complement strand
CTTTGCAGCCGACAACAGCCTTCCTCACTATCCACAACTCCACCAATCTTCGTATCATCTTCTCCCCCACCTTTACAGCTGAACCGTGCACAATGTCATGGATTTCACTCTGGTTGTACTTTTTAAAGGAACCATCTCACCTTCACGGAATGCAATGCCAAGCAAACACAAAGTAATTACACTTGCTTTGAAATCAAAGAAAATCCCTTTCAATATCCTTCAGGGCAGACATTAAGCTGAGAGTCCATCTGCTTTCTCAGCCGAGTACAAAAGATTCCATGGAGCTATTTCAAAGAAGTGTACTGAACATTTCCCCTGCACGAGCAAGTGAACTGAATAAAATGCTGAATTAAAACTGCAAGAACTGCGGGTGCTGGAAATCAGAAGCTAAAACAGAAATTGCTGGACAAGCTCAGCTGGTCTGGCAGCATTTGTGGAGACAAATCGGAGTTAATGTTTCAGGACCAGGTGAGCTACGTTCTAAGGAAGGGTCACTGGACCCAAAATGTTAACTTTCATTTCTCTCTCCACAGATGCTACCAGACCTTCTGAGCTTTTCCGGCTTTTTCTGTTTTTGTTTGTGAACAAGCTGCTAGTTGCTATTAGAACATAGAACAATACAGCGCAGAACAGGCCCTTCGGCCCTTGATGTTGCGCCGACCTGTGAACTATTCTCAGCTCGCCACCCCCCCACACACTATCGCAAAATCATCCATGTGTGTATCTAAGGATTGTTTAAATCTCCCTAATGTGGCTGAGTTGACTACCTTAGCAGGTGGGGCATTCCATGCCCTTACCACTCTCTGCGTAAAGAACCTGCCTCTGACATCTGTCACTGTTTCTGGGATCTCGCTGTGCACACTTTGCTTACTACACTTCAATACAAAGTCTTCTTCTCTGTTTCCAATAATAAATACTTTAGGTAAAACAGTCCATTGATAAGTATCCTTTCTCATTCATATGTCATCGTTACACTACAAAATCAATGTTGTTTTCAAATGGTGGATATCAATGAGGCTCACAATATTTAAATTTTGTCAACCACTCCTCTTTCTGTCTCAATTAAAACTGGAAGTGGCAAGTTGGAGTCAGGGTTCAGATTTTTAACATTTTAGTTCCCCTGCTGAACTATAGTGGGTCACCTAGGAGGACCTGGGAGAAACATGGCAGGCTGGTGAGGTTCAGTGAGTATACTTCAAAGCACCAAGCTGCAAGGCAATACTAGCATTCGACCTCCATTCATAATTATTACTGTGCTGCTCAGCTACCTGGACCACCTCATCTAGTTTTTATTGTTACACTTCTGTGAAGTAACATAGCATCTCCTACCACAAGAAACATATTATGATAGCTGAAAGCTGGAGCGTTACAGAGGGCTGTAACATACATACCTCACTATTTGTTGCTGAGTCACTGCTCAGTAGTATCACCTGGGCTGCAATCAGAGCTACAAACAGGTTCTTGTGAATGGAGGTTCGGTCAGATTTTGGAATACTAGAGATTTAAGAAAAGTCAAAACTTCAGTCAGTTTGCACTTCTCTGTTACTCTACTGAAACATTAATCTGCTAACTCAGCCATTATCAAGAAAACGTACAACTTACTGGTAGTGAAGGAACATGAACTTTAGCCGTGACCATGTAATGCCACCTCAACATTCTCGTAACATGCATTAAAACATTGTTCTTTAACTTAGCAGGAGTTATCAATGTATCTATAACGCAACAGATTTAATAGAATACTTACTCCAGCACGGTGAAAAGGGTCAAGGTAACCACAAGGGCACACAGTGAGGCTCCAGATCCAATGAATGTCAACTTGTTTAAGATTATCTCCGTCTCCAAACCCCACTGTGTAAAATATTAGACCAACATTAGGTGTTGCATTTGGTAAAACAAACAAGAGCAGAACTTGTGTAATTAAAAGTCGGGCCTTGGGTAGTATTGTAGAACAGAGAGACTGAGCGGTTCAGGTACATAATTCCTTGAAGCTGCATCACATGTAGATAAGGTGGTTAAGAAGGCATTTAGCATGCTTGCTTTCATTGCTCAGACCTTTGAATACAGGAGTTGGGACTTCATGTTAAGGTTGTACAGGATGTTGGTGAGGCATCTTCTGAAGTACTGTGTCCAGTTCTGATCACCCTGTTATAGGATGGATATTATTATTAAGCTGGAAAGGGCTCAGTAGAGATTTACTGGGATGTTGCCAGGAATGGAGGGTTTGAGTTATAAGGACAGACTGGACTAGCTGGGACATTTTTCACTGGACGGTAGGAGGTTGAGGAGTGATTTTATCGAGCTTTGTAAAATCATGAGGGGTATAGATAAGGTGCATGGTAGGTTTCTTTTCCCCAGGGTGGGGGATTTCAATAATAGGAGGTATTTTTGAGAATAAAAAGATTTAAAAAGAGATGGGAGCATTTTTTAACACATAAAGTAGTTCGTGTGTGGAATGAACTCCCAGAGGGAGTGATGGGTGTGGGTACAGTTACAATGTTTAAAACACATTTAGCTAAGTACATGAATAAGAACTTTTTGGAAGGATATGGGTCAAGCTCGGCAGGTGGCACTAGTTTTGTTTAGGATTATGGTTGGCAAGGATCTGTTTCCATGTTATTTGACTCCATGACTTTATAACAATATGTTGCTGGAAACTGGTGATTTAGTGAATTCCATTACAGTAGATACTTCTTTACTGTCATTTTACATTCTACAATATGCACAATTAACAGAGTTACACCCATACAGCAGTACATAAAATATATGCTGCAGTACTAATGCAATTTTTGCACAATTTTGCCCTGCAGCCTCCAATGAAAAGGGTGTTTGGGTTGGGGTGGTCGTGCCTCACACGGACACTTTACACCATCATAGATCAAGCATTGCTGATACATTTCCCAAATAGCTCCTCAATCCACTCACACAGCGTCCGCAAATCCTGTCAAACTCCAGAGAATGGTGTACCATCCAAACATGCATAAGTGTGTGTACCATGCAGGTAAAAACGACATGAGTCAAGAAAATGTGGTAGTACGACATAGATATGCCAGGCAATGACCATCTCCAATAAGAGACACTCTTAACCTCCACCCCTTGATATTCAATTGTGTTATCGCTATCAACATTCTCAACCAGACTCACCACATAAATACAAGAACAAATCAGAGACTAGAAATACTGACCTCCTGACTCCCAAAGCCTGTTCACCATCTACAAGGTAAAAGTCCGGAGTGTGATGAAATACTCCTCATTTACCTGGATGAATTCAGCTCCAACAACACTCAGGAAGCTTGACACCATTCAGAACAGAGCAGCCCACTTCAAAAGCTCCACAATTCACAAATACCCACTCAGGAGCAGCAGCGCTTGCTGTCTACAAGAAGCACTTCAGAAACTGACCAAAGATCCTTAGCCAGCATCTTCCAAACCCACAACCGCTTGCACCTGGACGGACAAGGGCAGCAGATACATGGGAACACCACCTCCTGAAAATTTGCCTCCAGGTCAGTCTCCATCCTGATGTGGAAATCTATCACTGTTCCTTCACTTTTCTTGGATCAACATTCAAGAATTCCCATCCGACCGGCACTGTGGATCTACTTACAGCGCGTTGACTGCAGCGGTTCAGGAAGGCAGCCCACCAGCACCTTCTCAAGGGCAACTAAGAATGGGTAATAAATGCTGGCCCAGCCAGCAACACACGTTCCCATGAATAAATGAAAAAAAAATCTAGACCTGCACTTTTAAGACCATAATAATTGAGTCAGTGCGGTCAGTCAATTATGCAGGTGTAATGTACAGTAATAGCAATAAGCACAGAATCCAGTCCGTGTATGCAGTTTTGTGATGTCTTAACCTTGTAAACAGTTAGTGAATCAAATAAATTTCAGATATCTGACTTCAGAACCATCTAACCATCCGTAATAATATGTTACGCAGACTATTATGTGTGGGCTTTCTACATTAAAAATGTTAATCATTTTCCCCATTTTCTTTTTCCAAAACAGCATTAAAGTAAGAAAAGTCCATATAACGTCAACAATGAATGCCACCTATAGCTCAGCATTCTGAGGAAGGGTCATTGGACCCAAAATGTTAACTTTGATTTCTCTGCACAAATGCTGCCAGACCTGCTGAGCTCAACTGGCAAAGAACACCAGTCAGTCAAAAGAATCCTCATTTTGGGCACCGAAAGGTGAAGATGACGAAAGTCTGCCAGTATTCCTGGACTGTAAAGATCCTGACGAGACTTTTCAGATTTAGGAAGATCAACTTAAAGTTTAAGTTAACTTCAAGATGCACATGGAGAAAGTGAGGACTGCAGATGCTGGAGCTCAGAGTCGAGAGTGTGGTGCTGGAAAAGCACAGCAGGTCAGGCAGCATCTGAGAAGCAGGAGAATCGATGTCTCAGGCATAAGCCCTTCATCATTCCTGGTGAAGGACTTATGCCCGAAATGTCAATTCTCCTCTTCCTTGGATGTTGCCTAACCTGCTGTGCTTTTTCAGCATTACACTGTCCATTCAAGATGCACATGTTTGAGTTTATGTCACACCACCCACATTCAGGTGAAATGATCAACTATTTCATAGACAGGTGCCAATGCAAAATATGATTTCTCCACAGCTAAATGCTAATGGAACTATTTACTCCTTCTACACCGAGTAAGTCTTTCTGAAAGGCACTTCTGGAAAACCTAAGGAACACATTACTGACACTCTGTTAGAAGAAGCACACAAGTACAAAACAATTGCAGCGGGCCAGCAGTATCTGCAGGGGTCTGGGTGTGAAACAGCCATTACAGCTGTTAAGTGATGAAGCAGTACATCCAAATCTTGCAGGAGCTGGGCTTGTCTCACCCACCAAGACAATGTCCAGTATTTTGTGGTATATGCAAGCTACAAGAGCACACTGAGCAGAAATGTATGGGAAGTCAAATTTTCCAGAGAATGTGAAGAAAACATAACCAATGAACAATGCTAACGGAGCTTCCAAAGTTCCATCCATGTTCATAAATAGAGTCCAAGAGGAAACCACAACCTTACAGCTTTCAGCATGCACTATATATGCCAACACTAACACTGGACTAAGTGCAAAAAACATCCCTTTACACATCTTACACACAATGTATAGAGTCAGAAGGGGTAGAATCTATATGGGAAGAATTGAGGAACTGCAAAAAAAACCCTAACAGGAAAAATGTACAGAGCCGAAAAATGTGTTGCTGGAAAAGCGCAGCAGGTCAGGCAGCATCTAAGGAGCAGGAGAATTGATGTTTTGGGCATAAGCCTTTCTTCAGGAATGCCACCGATGATAGATGCAGTTCAATAGCTCCAAAACATCACTACGAGTAGGGGATCTCAATGCTCCAGCATATCCCCTAGCTGGTCTGTTTATTTTGGTTGCTTGGAGATAATCAAGGACCCTCCGGCAATGCAACCTTCAGTGGCAAACAACGTAATTCTGTAATCTCTATGTCAAGACATGCTGGACCATATACATGGTCATGGCGGTGGGGGGGGGGGGGGGGGGGGTCGAGAAAATAAAACAAGAGATTTACATGTCAATTTCATTAAACTCAACAGTCAAGAGAACCTTTCCTTTCACCTGAGATTCTTTCTGCGCCACTATATAAGATAACAACTGATGTTTTCCATATCCAAGGATACAAGATTTCCTTTTTAAGCAAGTTTCCTCTCGACAAATTAACGATAGCCCTATGCATCCATTCTTGGCACAATGCCTGCTACATTTAGAATACTGGACCTCAATTAATCTGGCAACAATTGTCTACTGTACAAATACTAGTGCAGCCTTCCAATACATGCAGCATATGAAATGTACAATGTCTTACCTGTCCTTCTTACTCCCCTTGCTGCAATAATCTCACAGAATGAACTGTTCATGTGGTAAGCTCCATAATCAATAAATGGAAAGTGACATTTCAACTTCTCAAATGGTCATGTTAAAATGACATGCTACTCATGATGGGAATTGTTACGTTGCATCCCATGTATCCTTGCATATGTTATCAGAAAGGGATTCTGATTCTTCATGGAGAAAAGAGGTTTGTTTAAGGGGGTGGGGTTATCTTAAGTCACAGATTCCAGACAAGACAGACTTTAAAATGGTTACACAGCATCATGACATTTAACGCTGACATTCCAGTACGAAAAGGTATCCATCTCAGCTGCACTCACTCTCTTTGTGTAATGGAGTCAGTTTGTTAAGTATTTGTGTGTGTAATGTACAATTACATCAGTAAACACAGAACCAAGCACCAAAACCCATCTGTAATCATTCAAAGAACTGCAGATGCTGGAGATCTGAAACAAAAACAGAAATTGCTGGTGAAACTCAGCAGGTCTGGCAGAGCAGGAGAGTCATCAGACTCAAAAACTTTAACTCTGCTTCCTCCCACAGATGCTGCTGAGTTTCACCAGCAACTTCTGTTTTTGTCCGATATATATCTGTTTGGGTGGTGATATGTGGGAGGGTCGTACTGTGTGGATCTGCCTCCCAAACTAGTGAGCTGCCAGACAGGCAAAACCATCATATGAGTGTGTGATATCATAGTCTTGTAAACAGTGATGCACAAAACTGTCCGATAGCTGACTCAAGGAGAACATGATGATCTGTGGGATATGGTATGCAAACCAATATATAACAAACCACAAAAATGCAACCAAAAGGACATAAAAAGAGAAAAGATTTGTAAATTGTAAAGTGTTTTACTTTGAGATAGAAAAATGTAAAACTGTTTAACAATCCTAATATGCTTCAGAAACATGATGTGGAGGTGCTGGTGTTGGACTGGGCTAGACAAAGTCAGAAGTCACACAACACCAGGCTAAAGTGCAACAGGTTTATTTGAAATCACAAGCTTTCTTATCACTGCCCCTCAGAGCAGCGCTCCGAAAACTTGTGATTTCAAATAAACCTGTTGGACTATAACCTGGTGTCATGTGACTTCTGACTGCAGAAACAGGGCAAGTTATAATGGGGATCAAAGAAATGGCAGGAAATTTCATACATACTTTGATTCTGTCGTCACAAAGTAAGATACAAATAACATATCAAAAATATTGAGTAGCACAAGGTCTAGTGAGATGGAGGAACGGGATGAAATCAGTATTAATATAAAAATGATGTGGGGGAAATTGTTGGGATTAAAGACTGATGTATCTCCAGGGTTCAATAACCTACTTCCCAGAGTACCTAAGGGACTGGCCTTAGTAGTCATCTTTCAAGATTCTACAGACTCTGCAACAGTTCCTATGGATTGGAGGATAGCTAATGTAACCAGAGTATTTAAAAAAGGAGGTAGAGAGAAAAGCAGAGAATTATAGACTGCTTAGCCTGACATTAGTGTTGGGGAAAATAGCAGAGTCTGTTATAAACTGTTTACTAACACAGCACTTGGAAAACAGTGATGAAATTGAATGGAGTCAGCATGGATTTACAAAAAGGGAAATCAAGCTTGACCAATCTACTGAAACATTCCGAGCATGTAACCAGTAGAATTGTTAAGGAGGGGCCAGTGGATGTGGTTTACTTGAACTTCCAACGGCTTTCAAGAAGGTCCAACATAAGAGATTAATGTAAAATTAAAGCACACTGGATTGGGGTGGTAGTGTACTGACATACGGAGAAAACTGGTTGGCAGACAGGCAACAAAGAGCAGGAATTAATGGGTCATCTTCTGAGTGGCAGCTAGTAACTGGAAGAGTATATTGCTTCGACCCCAGCTATTCACAACACATAATTATGATCTGGATGATGGAACAAAATGTAATATCTTCATGTTTGCAGACAACACGAAGTTGGTTGGGTGGGCGAGCTGTGAGGGGGATGCAGAGGTGTTTCAGTACTATTTGGACAAGCTGAGTGACTGGGCAAATGCATATCAAGTGAAACATAATGTGGATAAATGTGAGGTTATCCACTTTGACGCAAAAACACAAAGAAAAATTGCAATCTTAACGGTGATTGATTGGGAATGGGGAAGGGGCAATGAGACCTGGATATCTTTGTACACCAGTCGCTGAAAATAAGCATGCATGGTGCAACAGGCAGTAAAGAAGGCAAATGGTATGTTGGCCTTCAGAGTGACAGGGGTCAAGTATTGGAACAGGGATGTCTTGCTGCAATTGAAAAGGGTCTTGATGAGACCACACCTGGAGTATTGTGTGCAGTTTTGGTCTCCTTATCTGAAGAAGTATGTTCTAGCTCTGCAGACAGTGCAGTAAAGGTTTATCATACTAATTCCTTGGATGGCAGTCCAGACATATGAAGCAAGACAGGATCACATCAGACAATATTCACTGGAGATTAGAAGAATGAGAGGAGATTGAATAGAAACCTGGCAGGACTAGACAGGGTAAACGTAGAAAGGTAAAGTAGAAGTCAAGTCACCGTTGTCTTACCAGACCATAGAGCTACTCCCACATTAGAGAGAGATACAACTAGTGGTGGTCTAACCTGAGGGTCACTACACCTCAGGTGAGGGAAGAGGTTGAGAAGAGTCCTTCATGGTAACTTCAACCAGTATAGAAATCAAACCCACACTTTTCATCACTCTACATTGCAAATCAGCTGTCCAGCTAACCAACCACTGCCATGACGACAATGATGGAAGAATGTTCCTAATGACCAGGGAGTCCATAACCAGGGTCACAGTCCAAAGATATGATGTAGGCCATTTAGGAGTGAGACGAGGAGAAATTTCTTCATCTAGAGAGGGGTGAGCCTGTGGAATTCTTTGCCACAGAATGAGGCCAAGGCCAAAGCATTGAATGTTTCCATGAAGTAGATATAATTCATCATCGTTATGGCCATCTCTCGAGGTTGAGATTGATAGTCTTCATTCCTTTGATCTAGTTATGGGCTCTCAGGTGGCTTATGAGTCCAATCTTGGCTTTGTAAGTTTTTCCATATTTACAAGTAGTTCCAGATGGCAGATTGGGCTTTGGTTGTTGCAGCCTCACTTTCTGTTTTCTTTTCTTCGAGTTCTGTACATCTATTGGCTTTGAAAGTTGCTGTTCCTTCCCGGATGATGGTTTGCCAGAGTTTGCTGTCCTTGGCATTGGTTTCCCAATTGTTAATGTTGACATTACATTTCTTCATGCTGGCTTTTAAAACATCTTTGAATCTCTTCTGTTGTCTGCTTCTTTTACATTTGCCTTCTTTAAGCTGGGAGTAGAAGATTTGTTTCGGCAGACATTCGTCTTTCATCTGAACAACATGACCACTCCATCTTAGTTGATTCTTGATGGCGTAGTCTTCAATGCTTGTTGTTTTTGCTTCGTTCAGCACGCTGACGTTGGTTCTTCTATATTCCCAACAGATATTTAAGATGTTTCAAAAGCATCATTGATGGAAATTTTCAAGTGCCTTCAGATGTTGAAGTTGTCCAAGTTTCTAATGCACACAGGAGCATTGGGACCACCACTGCTTTATACACTAACATTTTGATGTCTGTCCGGATGTCACGATCATGAAAGACTCTTATTTGGAGACATCCAAAAGCTGTTCCAGCGCATTTAAGACAATGTTGGATCTCATCATTAGGGCCAACATTGGAGGAGGGGTGACTTCCAAGAAACGGAAAGTGGTCCACGTTTTCCAGGGTTGTTTTGCCAAGTTGAATTGATGGCTCTACCCGATTTGTCTTAGTTGGTGATGGTTGATAGATGATCTGAGACTTCTTGGAATTGATGGTAAGTCCAAGTTTTGTATATGCACGGTTGAGAGAAGTTAGAATCTGCTGTAGGTGTTTTTCTGAGAAGGCTGAAACGCTCTTGTCATCTGCATATTGGAACTCAATGAGGAAACTCATAGATGTCTTGTTTTTGGATTGAAGACAGGCAAGATTGAAAACTCTGCCATCTGTTCTGTAGACAATTTTGATTCCTCATGGTAGGTCATCCTTGATGATGTGGATAACTGTTGCAGTAAAGATGGTGAACAAAGTTGGGGCAATCACATATCCCTGTTTTACTCCTGATCTAACTTGAAAAGGCTCACAGTTACTGTTGCTGACCATGACTGTGGCAAGTATGCCATCGTGAAGGAGTCTCAGGATTCGAATTCAACTCCAAGAAAAATATTGTGAACAAGTTCATCCTTTGCAAATGGCATTCATTGACCGCACCAAAGCCTTTGACTCAGTATCAAGGGAACTCCTATGGGATGTTCTATCCACCTATGGATGCCCTGAAACGATAGAGTTCATAGGGCTAAAGGGATCAAAGGAATAAACAGGAACAGGGTGCTGAATTGGATGATCAATCATGATCATACTGAATGAAGTAGCAGGCTGGAAGGGCTGAATGTCCTACTTTTGATCTTATTTTCTATATATCTATTTTCACTGATTAATGTCACATGAAACAACCCATATGCGTAAATGAATATAAGGATATGAATTGGGAAATCACACATCAAAAATAATGAGAAGTTCAAACATTCTTATAAAACAAATCTTGCACTTGTGCAAATAAAGTTCTGAATACAGCAGACATTGGGTATCACGATAATTTATTTTCCTTTTGGTCTGATTTCACTTAATGCGGGGCCATAAATGATTTCTTTGTTGCTTTTCTCTATGTAGCAAGCACTTTTATTCAGAACCAGCCATGTTTAGACAGTGTGTCACAAGCAGACAAACCTTATTAATGCGTGTGAAAAGTGTCAAATTGTGGTTGTGTTATGTTAGATTGTCAGGAAAGCTTTATTGGTTCAATGTTGCAAATGTTCAACTGAGTGTTAATCCACACACACAAGCTCCACATTGTTTCCAATGTGGAAAATTATTTCTAGTCAGGTCTATCAACACATCAATCTCAATTAGTCAGTCAAATTGTGAAATCCAGACTGGTTCACACCAGACTCAGGATAGATGAGAAAAAGGGAAATAGATGCCAATTCCCACACATTACTCAAATAAGCAGACCAGAATGGAAAAACAATCCCTTGAGCTGTTTTTTCAATGGCAGGGAACATGCACTCTCCTCCCTTTAAGTGTAAACCTACCTGTACTTCTGTGAACTGCATTAACACAGCGAAGTTGGTTGTGTGGTTACAGAAGCAGATTGTGATCTCAGACTCAAACTGAATCAGTTTGCAACCTTGGTTTGACCATCCCGCATACTGTCCATCTCTGAAATAAACATTACAAGATCATACAACCTCTGAATAATACCAATTATTTTAGGCTTTTGAACAATCCATTCAATAAGTCGATGCTTTGTCAGAATTAGTGATTAACTGGGATGCAGATACCCATTTTGACAGTACTCTGAATGCTTTCAGAAAATTAGCAAGGAAATGTCTTACCCAGTATGGAATAGAATCAGCACACATTCAGGCAAATTAACGTTAATTCAGCTGATTTCTACTTCAGGTTTACAGCACTATTAACTGCCTAAGTACCAACAAGGAAGAGAAAAGGAGACAGGCTCCTCCTCTTGATAGGTATCCAGGAACCCCAGCTGGATTTGAAGGGTTTATTTTCCCCCTTTTTCTCACTACAAGGGAAAAAAAATGGTGTGGAAATCTGTATTAGTCACACAGCAATTCCTTCCCCCCCCAATAATCGAAAACGTTGGAAAGTATTCTCCAACTGCAACGCAATGCCAACAATCTGATGACACTTTGATACTTTAACCAATTGGGGTAAAGTATTACATAGAGCATGCCCAGAATAAAAGATGAATGTGTGCGTAACGACCTTCAGGAATAATAGAGCACCTATGTTATAAGACATTTCTCCAATCCTTACAAAATATAGTGATTTGCACTGGGCAAATCTCAGGGTACTTACAGAAGACTGAAGTTCCAAAACACACAAGCCGGGATGGCGACTTTTGAATATCCAACCTTGAAAAAGAACATAACACAATAGTTGTGTCAAGTTCACACTCAACTCAAGTAGTGGAATTCAGCAATATTGTCTTTTGACAAACTCATCCAAAACTGTGTGTTTGTATCTGCACTGAATTAAGACAAGACTCGGGGGGAGATACGTACATGAGATTGACCACTTTCGATATCCTCCAAGTAAACATGAGACAACAAAAGCAAACTGCCTTTGACCAACTGGTAATCCCAAAAGCACCAGGTGACTGATGAATGAATGGTGATGTGATTCTGCTGCAGTAGGGGTGTTCAACTGGGGTTGACAGAAGGAAGAAAAACATTTTACTTTGTTCAGTCATGGCACGCGGGCATCAGTGGTGAGGCCAACATTTAGTGCCCATCCCTATTTGCCTTGGGAAGGGTGGTGAGTTGTCTTCGTGAACCACTGCAGTCGTTGGAGTGAAAGAGTGCTCCAGGATTTTGACTCAGCGACAGTGAAGAAGCAGTGAGACAGCTTCAAGTTAGGATGTGATGGGGCTTGGAGGAAACCTGCAGGTGGTGAAATTTGCATGTATCTGTTGCTCTCGTTCTTCTGGATGGTGACAGAGTTTACAAGTTTAGCAAGCATTTTGAGGGGCCCGTGGTGAGATGCTGCAGTGCATCTTTCGATAGTACACACTGCTGCTGCCAATGTGTATTGGTGATGAAGGGAACGAATACTGAAGGTTGTTGTTGGGGAGCCAATCAAGTAGGGCACTCTGTCCCAGACAGTGATGAGCCTTTTGAGTGTTGTAAGAGCTGCACTCATTCAGGCAAGTGGGTAGTATTCTGTCACACTCCTGACTGGTGCCTCATAAATGATGTCTAAGCAATGGGAGGCAGGAGGTAAGTTACTCACCGCAAAATTCTTAGATGCTGATCTGCTGCTGTAGCCACAGTATTTATATAAGACCATAAGAACTAGGAACAGGTGTAGGCCATTTAGCCTCTTGACGCTGCTCTATCAGTCCTTAAGTTCATGGCTGATTCAACTTTCCTCATGTCCACTTTGGAGCCTTTTCTCCAAAACCCTCGATTCCCTGACAGATCAAGAACCTACCTATCTCACAGAAGGACTCTGACCCTACACCCATCTGTGATGAGGAGTTCCAAAGACTCAGAGAAGAAATTCCTCATCTCAGCTTTAAATTGGCATCGCTTGTTTCGGAGAGTAGGCCCTCTGGTCCTAGACTCTCTGGAGGGGAAACATCCTCCCAGCATTTACCCTTCAGTGTTCTATAGGTTTCCGTGAGATCACTTCTAATTCTTCTAAACTCCAGTAAGTAGAGTCCCAACCAGTTCAACCTTTGCACATTAGACAAATCCTTCCGTGCCAGGACTATTCTAGGGAATCTTCTCTGAACTGTCTCCAAAGAAATAATATATTTTCTTAAATAAGGGACGAAAACTGCTCACAGTACTCCAGGTGTGGTCTCACCAGCACTTTGTACAGTACTTCCCTACTCTAATACTCCAAGCCCCCTCCAAGAAATAAAGGACAACATTCCATTAGCCTTCCTGATTACTTACTGTACTTATGTGCCTGCTTCCTGTGTTTTGTGCACAGGAGTCTTAGTGAACTCCTTATATGCTTAATCCAGTTCAGTTTCTGGTCAGTGGTTACCCTGAGGCTGTTGGTAGTTGGGGGCCCGTGGTCAATTATGGTATTGGATGTTAAGGGGCAATAGTTAGATTCTCTTTTGATGGAGATGATCATTATCTGGCACATGTGCAGCGCAACAGCGAACAGTTCAGACTTAGCAAGGAAATTCCAATGTCGAGGTAGTGCAAAAAGGAGTTTTATTTTGTAGTTAACCATGTCATACCTAGGACTACCTGAAAAAGATACTTGTTTCATATAAAAGGTAAAGGTAGTGTTTCCATAGTCTTACCAGAGCATAGACTGTCTCTCTCATTTAACCTGAGGATTACCACGCCTCAGGCAAAGGAGGGTTTGAGAGGGTGGGACCTTCATAATAACCTCAGCTGATGTGGGAATTGAACCCATGCTGCTAGCGTCACCCTGTATATAACCAACCCCCTTATCAAGTGTATATACACAGCCGCACAAATACATGTAATTCTAATGAATAAGGAAAGAAAAGTCTACAGTCTGTCAAATGTGTCTGGCAAAGCTAAAACCACATCAAGCACAAGAAAGTAAGATTGTGTGTACAAAGTTAAAAATCACACAACACCAGGTTAGAGTCCAACCGGCGTTTGGAGCGCTGCTCCTTCATCAGATGGTTGTGAACCAGGAGCAGAACTCTGAAAGCCAGTCCTTCCAAATAAACCTATTGGACTATAATCTGGTGTTGTGTGATTTGCCCACCCCAGTCCAACACCGGCTCCTCAGCATCATGACTGTCATGTAGAAATTGAGTCGCTCTTTCAATCCAAGACTTCCGAAAGTATAAACATTATGAACATAGTTAAAATCAAACCCGAGGAAGGTTCTCAATCTGCTTACCACAGGCCTGTGTGAGAGAGAGTACTGCACAGCAGTGGGGATGTTTCTTGCTCTGACTGGATCACGTACAGTTGAAGAGATAACAGCTGTTTGAAGTTGATTTATCTGCAAACTGGAATAATAACACATCGTGTAACATTGACTGTTAATACAGCAAAAGCCCAGAAATTCTCCACTGATATGTTCTGGAATCTGTTTTCTAATATTTGGAACATTTAACAGTTATTTTTCAACATTGTAGGGGTGTATTTGTCTGTTAACTGATTAATTACAGAATCATTTCATCTAATTTGTTGTAATAATTGTAAAACAAAAATTACGTGGTAGCTTTTACTGGGCAGCACGGTGGCTCACTGGTTAGCACTGCTGCCTCACAGCGCCAGGGACCCGGGTTGAATTCCCACCTCGTGCAACTGTCTGTGTGGAGTTTGCACATTCTCCCTGTGTCTGCGTGGGTTTGTTCTGGGTTCCTCCCACAGTCCAAAGATGTGCAGGTTTGGTGAATTGGCCACACTAAATTTCCCACGGTGTTAGGTGTAGGGGAATGGGTCTGGGTGGGTTGCTCTTCAGAGGGTCGGTGTGGACTTGTTGGGCTGAAGGGCCTGTTTCCACTCTGTAGGTAATTTAATCTAATCTTTTTTTAAGATCCTACAATCTAATAGAGTGTTCTTTATTGTTACTAAATTCAGATGGAGCCACTCGACAAAGGGGCGTAAATTAAAAGTAGATCATTAAAAACATCAACTGATTCACAGTCAATACGATAGGACTTGTGTCATCATAGAGTCCAACATAAGAAATGCAGCCTCAATAGCACAATCCAATACACACTGAGCAGGACAGAGTTCAGATTAAATACTGTAATCAAAACCTCCATTCCATCAAACTTGCACTGCTCCTCCTTTGCTCCATAGCAGAAAACAAACATTGCACTAACCAACTTTATAAAAGTTAATAGTACACCTTCTTGTGCACAGTAGTGTGGAATCATGTTCAAAAAGATGAAACAAAGACCTCACATTGGTCTCACTTCTATTCCATATGAGAAAATGGTATTGATCATCAGGAGAAAGTGAGGACTGCAGATGCTGGAGATCAGAGCTGACAAAGTGTTGCTGGAAAAGTGCAGCAGGTCGGGCAGCATCCAAGGAGCAGGAGAATCGACGTTTCGGGCATGAGCCCTTCTTCAGGGCTCATGAAGAAGGGCTCATGCCCGAAATGTCGATTCCCTTGATCATCAGGAGTAAAGTTGTCATGACATTTGGTTTGATTGCAATGAACATTATATGACAGATACAAAGTTGACTAAAGCATAATTCTGATCCATTACTTCAAAATTCCACACAGTAGATTAGTTTCAATTTATAACACAGCAAATTGTAAATGTGATCCGGTATAATACACTCGCTAATTTGTTGCTTTCATGGTTCAGCAGTGAATTTTATCATCCTAGAAAATCAACCTCTTGCTTAGAATGTTGAATTCTTGTAGATTTTGCAGAATAAAATGTGAAATATAATCAGAAACTGCTGGAAGTACTGAACAGGCTGATCACCTGTTGCTTTGAACAATCAATTTTTTCAGATAAAATCTGTTCCCTCTATTTGTTGTTTATTTATACAGCTTTTATTTCAAAAATGAAATATCATCCATCTGAGAATCTTCTATCTATCATTGTCAAAACGTTCTTGTCGTTAGTTCTTAATCTTACCGTTTGTCTGATCTCCCAGCTAGTAATACAGAGTCGAGATTATGAGGTGCCAAATGATGCTCCACACTCCGATAGTAAGCATTTATAAATATCAATTCACTGTACCCTAAAGAAACACACACTTATTTATTTCTGAAAATACATTAGTCACACAAAAATATTCTGGAAAGTTACAACGTGGATAACAACCATGTACCTATCCCATCAACTCAAAACAATACATTAAAGAAAACTATACTGAAGGGAGGTTTCTGTGGTTAGGTAGTATCTATATAATCACATTCCTTGAACTCCTTACTAATCATATAAATTCCTTTCATTTAAAAGGATAGCCCCCGTAAAACTGTGCTGTCTGCTGCATGTACAGACATTCAATAGGCCTCACTAAAACTAAACAGTGGTTTGTTTAAAATTTGTTTTACGACTCTCCTTTGACAGTTAGCTAAACATAAAACTTTATATTTATTCGACTCTTAAAAAATCTGATATCTGAAGCTGTGGCCTATGTTTTTTCCAATGGAGATGGGAGTTGTGCTGACATTGTGGAATATGCCGTCATAGCAGATTCAGAGAAAACAAATTTCCCAGGAAACTGAAGATTCCACTGGCTGATTCCTCTACATTGCCTGGGAATCCTCCAATGGTGTCCGTTTAAATTGAAGCATTCATAGGGTTCCAATGCAGATTAACAGATAGTTCGTTGGGAAAAGTTAGACTATAAATATCTAATTCCTGGGTATCCATTCAAGTTACCCCCAGCTAATTTCAGCCATCCTCAATGACACCTGCCCAGTCCCTTCTAACCTGACAACTCCCTCTCCCACCAGCCAACCACTTTGACAGCTTCTATGAAAGGTTAATTATATCAAATTTGGATGCCGGGAAGGTAAGGTGCCAGGGCACAAGGTGGAAAGAGGGCCAGGTAAATGATGGAGTGTTAGGGTAGGTTGGGCTGGGTGGGAGATATGGGGTCTGGTGGGAGTGCCCCTCCTGTGTGTAGGTGGGGTGTGCTGAAAGGTAGAGCGGGCATAGAGCACAGCATCCAGCTGTGGGGCAAGAGGGGTCAGGTCCAGAGCGGAGGAGGGGGTGTCGGGTCTGGGAGTGGGGGAGGGTATGCTGGGTCCAGAGTTCAACAGTGGGGGAATAGGGGTGTTGGGTCTGGGAGAAGAGGGGTGTTGGATCTGGGAGAAGGGGTGGTTGGGTCTGGGAGAAGAGGTGGGTTTGAGTCTGGGAGAAGGGGGGTTGGGTCTGGGAGAAGTGGAGGGGGTTGGGCCCACAGTGCAAGAGCTCCCATACTTTGTAAAAAAGGAGTGAGTGACAATCTGCCCAAGATTGACACCCCTTGGAAAGTCCGGTGCTGATAATGATCAAACAGGGAAGCTGACTGCTATCTCCCTACCAGGTTCAGTTTCACTGAAGCTTACTCGAACAATTGTGCAGCTAACCCAGAAGCTGTCAACTAAGTCCATGTAGACTGGGACCCCATTCAAAACCTTGCCGGATGCATGGTTTTCCACACAAGCCACTGTACAGGCCATGTATTACTTTTCAACTTAATTCATGACTCCCACAGGAAAAAGGCAACAGTAAGAAAAATGCTTAGTAATTTTTTTGTTTGTTTAGCTTTCAAATGGAGAAAATTGAGATGATTAAAAACCCACCAGCAGGTGGGAATAGTGAGGCATCACTTACCAGAAGAGAGAAGCCGGGACATCTCCGAATCAGGAACCTGAATTTCATCCGCTCGATTCCGGGCAGAGAGGCATTTGGGTTTGTAAACAAGATCACTTCCCAAACTGGACAACCGGCTTAGTTTGAACTGCATGTCTACAAGATTACATCAGAACAAGTTGATGAAAAGGTTGACTTTGGTTTTCCTCTCTCCTCCCCTTCCTATTGTTCCAAAAGTAACTGGTGCTTTCCTAATTTTTGGATGCCATGGTTGTTGGGCACCCTCTGGAACTTCAACCAGGCAGTCATTATTTACACGTGAGCTTTAGCACTGAATTTCACCTGTTTAACTACAGGATGCATCAAAGCCAAGCCCATTCTGTGCAGGAACCATTCCTGTCCACGTCCAGGATCCATTCACCCTCCCTTGTTGGAATAAGGAGTTGGAACCTATCTGCTCCATTGGTTTACACCTCTCCATAATTCTGCTCGATCTGTATAACACTTTGCTGTCTGATTCCTCTTCCACCCCAAAACATAGCAACTGAGATCAATCGCTGCTCTTCTTCTGCCAGCCCACCGTGTACCAGGTCAATTCAGGGACTGGTACATACAAGACTTTTTTGCCTACTGGTTAAACTCAATGTGTTATCACCGAGTCATATTTTAGTAGTTGATAAATTTATGGCTCCCCTTTCGACGTCTCCCAGACTCCAAAATGCTATGAACAAAGCAGCTCATCCTACGACCGGTGACTAAATATGGCTTTTCTGAAGGAAATAAAAATGATACCATTCTTCAATCTCTGCTTCATCATCCAGGGGAAGTCAATGCACTGACCAAACCCAACTTCAAAGTTGGCAATTTGAATGAAAGGGACACTGTAAACTATTTGGAAAACATTTTTCACTACTACCATTTAAAAACATGAATGTTGCCAGAAGAAAATCAGCACATCACCTGGAAATAAATCGACTTGTTAATGAGACTTTGGAAAACTGGACCCAAAGTAGTTAGGAAAGAAATCCCCAACATCAGAAGCAACTGAAACACCAGCTCCTAAAACCATGAATATTCCTTTTCAGAAATGAGGTTGTTGCTCAGTGGCTCAATATCAGATGAAAACCGAAAAAACGGTGGGAATTAGAAACAAAAACAGAAATTGCTGGAAAAGCTCAGCAGATCTGGCAGCATCTGTGGAGAAAAATCAAAGTTAAAGCTCTGGGTTCAGTGACCTTTCCTCAGAATGGATCTGAAACATTAACTCTGATTTCTCTCCACAGATGCTGCCAGACCTGCTGAGCTTTTCCAGTGATTTCAGTGTTTGCGGCTAGATATCAGAGTCTGATTGTACTTTCTGGTAGTGAACACTTCAGCATTAAACTAAAAGACAATGCTTACCTATATTTTCTGTTGACAGGACAATACTTGGTCCAATAGAAAATAAAATATCAGACAGTTTCTCAGCAAGTGTATCAACACTGTGAATGATAACATAGGGTCCACGGATCACCTACAAACACAAAGGTCACAATTTAAGCATTTTCTTTAGTAGATTGACTTGTGAAGATTGTTTCTAAAATTCCCCAAAATATTTAGTTGGCAAGCAGACAATTACTTAGGCGAGGTTTTAAAGTTTGTGTGACAGGTTCACAGCAGACATCTCAGAACAGCTTTTAAAAACTAGTTTGGATATTTTCAGGGACGGTACATTGCATGCTTGAATTCAGAAATTGTTCTTCGAGGATTACCAAAATTACTCAAACACATTGTGGCGAGTGCAGAGGTTTTGACTCCTGGGACGTAAATATCGTGTGCATTTTGGGTGATCTTCATGATGATGCTCAGAGAATTCGGTTTTATCCCATGTTAGGTGATTAAGTCAATTCCCTGTTATTTGAGTACCAAGAGAGTTTTTGAGTTGAATTCCATACCTTCTGTATGATTTGCTGCTTATGCTGTTTGACATGTACACTTGTTTATCTACACCTCGTTTTTATGTATGCTTGCTGCTGCTCCTGGTGTGCCTTCCTGAATTCTTCATTGAATCAGTGTTGATCCCCTGGCTTGACAGCACTGGTAGTGTGCAGGGAATGCTGGGCCATGAAGTTACAATTCTGCTGCTGTCGACGGCCCGAAGCAAGGTTGAGCAGCGCGGAGTTGCTAGATCTGTTTGAAGACTTTCTGATTTAGCCTAGTGATATTATCACACAACATGATGGACCGCATCCTCAAGGTGAAGACTGGAATGTCACTACAAGGGCAGTACAGTGGTCACGTTTACTAATACTGTCATGGACAGATGCGTCTACAGCCAGCAGATTGGTGAGGATGAGGTCAAGCATATCTTACCCACTTGTTGGGTCCCTCACATACCCAGTCTAGCAGCTATGACCAGCTCAATCAGTAATGCTGCTGAGCCATTGTCTGTGATGGACATTGAAGTCCCCCACCCAGAGTATATTGCATAGCTTTGTCACCCTCAGTGCTGTATGGGGTGATTACAAGAAGGATTCCTGCTCATGTTTGACCTAATGCCAAGGGACCTCATGGCCCCTGGAGCCAACGTTGAGGACTCAAACTCTGTCCCAAACACCATGTTGCCACCTCTTATGGATCTATCTCATCGCTGGGCATGACATACCTAGTGATGGTCGTCTTGCCTGTAGGGTATGATTTCATGAGAATGAATATGTCAGTCTGCTATTTGACTAGTGTGTGTGTCTCTGTGTGTGTCTATCTGTCTGTGTGTGTGTCTGTGTGCGCGTCGGGTCTGTCTTTGTGTGGGTGTGTCTGTGTGTGGGTGAGTGTAAATTTGTGTCTGTGTGCATGTATCTGTGTGTGTGTCTGTGTATGTGTTTGTGTGTGTGTGCACCTGTGTGTGTGTATCTGTATGTGTCTGTGTATGTGTGTCTGTGTCTCTATGTGTGTCTGTGTGCATCTGTGTCAGTGTATGTGTCTGTATGTGTCTGCCTGTGTGTCAGGGTCTCTGTGTGTCTCTGTACATATATGTTTGTGTCCATGTGGTGTATCTGTGTTTG
>NC_057720.1:69354044-69367580 GCF_004010195.1 Chiloscyllium plagiosum | reverse complement strand
TGCGTCTGTGTGTGTGCCTGCGCATGTGTGCGTCTGTGTATCTGTGTCTGCCTGTCTATGTGCATTTCTTTATGTTTTTCCATGTGTACATCTGTACCTGTGTGTGTTTCTATGTGTGTGTCTGTGCCTATGTGTGTATCTGTTTGTGTGTCTGTGTGTGCGCTTCTGTACGTGTGTCAGTGTGTGAGAGTCTTGTGGCTGAGTGTGTCTGAGTGTATCTGTGTGTGTTTATCTGTGTGTGCAGGTCTGTGTGTCTGTGTGTGCAGGTCTGTGTGCGTGAATGTGTGCATGTCTGTGTCTATCTGTCTGTCTGTGTCTGTGTGTGTCCCTGTGTCTGCATGTCTGTGTGTGTTTGTGTCTCTGTGTGTTTGTGTGCGCGTGCGTGTCTGTGCACGCACCTGTCTGTATGTGTGTGTGCGCACATCTGTATGTATGCACGTGCATGCATGTTTCTGTGTGTGTGTATGTCTGTATGTGCATGTGTGTCTGTGTGTGAGCATGTCTGCGTGTCTGTGCCTGTCTGTGTGTCTGTGTGTGCGTGTCTGTGTTTCTGTCTGTGCCTGTGTGTCCATGCCTGTGTGCCTGTGTGCGTGTCTGTGTTTCTGTGCGTCAGTGTCTGTGTCAGTGTGTGTGGGTCTGTGTTTGTGCGTCTGTGTGTATTTGTCTGTGTGTCTGTGTGTGTGCGTGTCTGTGTTTCTGTGCATCAGTGTGTGTGTGTCAGTGTGTGTGCGCCTGTGTGTGGGTCTGTGTTTGTGCGTCTGTGTGTATTTGTCTGTGTGTCTGTGTGTGTGCGTGTCTGTGTTTCTGTGCATCAGTGTGTGTGTGTCAGTGTGTGTGCGCCTGTGTGTGGGTCTGTGTTTGTGCGTCTGTGTGTATTTGTCTGTGTGTCTGTGTGTGTGCGTGTCTGTGTTTCTGTGCATCAGTGTGTGTGTGTCAGTGTGTGTGTCAGTGTGTGTGGGTCTGTGTTTGTGCGTCTGTGTGTATTTGTCTGTGTGTCTGTGTGTGTGCGTGTCTGTGTTTCTGTGCATCAGTGTGTGTGTGTCAGTGTGTGTGCGCCTGTGTTTGTGCGTCTGTGTGTGTGTGCCTTGTGTGCGTTTGTCTGTGTGTGTGCCTTGTGTGCGGTTGTCTGTGTGTGTATGGGGGTGATGGCAGCAGCTGTTGACATTTTGGCATAAGCCCTCAAGTGTTACCAAGGGGGTCTCTGCAGAGTCAACCTAGCTGTGTTTGTCACTATCATTTCTATTGGTTTGTTTGACGACAGACGGTTTGCCCAGATTCATTTCTTCTCTGAGACTCTGTCACAGTTAGATTCAACTGAGAGACTTGCTCGGCCATTTCACAGGGCAGGTAAGAGTCAATTACAATTCTGTGGGTCTGGAGCCACCTGTAGACCAGACCAGAAGAGGATGGCAGATTTCCTTTCCAAAAGCACAATCGTGAACCGAGTTCAGTAAGAGGAAAGGTGTGGGCAGTGGGACAATCCCTTCTTCCCACTTTCATCACTTGCATTTTGTTAATTCTGGCAAAATGTATAATCATCAAGGGAATGCAGTGCTCAGAGCTGAAAGCATCATTTTCAATTTTGTAAAGCTGTTTGATGTGAACATGTGGAGCAAGTAAACACAGATGTCATCATGATTTCAATAGTTTACCTCTTCCTAACTCCAAAGTTCATGGTATTAAACATTAAACATCATTCATACAGTAAACACCAAACAATACCTTCATTTTCAATTACAAACACTAAAACGTTAACTGTAAAGCTTGTCAATATATTTAAAAACTCAAAACTGTGTTCGTATATACATTAAAGACATTAAGAAATTTACATTATCAGCATTGCAAACATTAATCACCTGAGTTAAAAATCACACAACACCAGGTTATAGTCCAACAGGTTTAATTGGAAGCACACTAGCTTTCGGAGCGACGCTCCTTCATCAGGTGATAGTGGAGGGCTCAATCCTAACATAGAATTTATAGCAAAAATTTACAGTGTTGATGTAACTGAAATTACACATTGAAAAATTGATTGTCTGTTAAGCCTTTCATCTGTTAGTTCCACTTCTTTCATGTGTAAATCACATAGCCTTTTTTTCAAAAAGTTGCATTCTCGGGTTAGCTGGTAACAATGGTGATAGCTAGACATTATGTTGAAGGTGTTGGCCCCCGTGTTCTCTGTCTATGACCTGATGTTTAGATGATTCTAATCTAAAAGGTGAGATAACGGAGTTTTACATAAATTCATGCAGTTTTTGAGCTCAGAGTTCTACATGAATGCATGCAGTTTTTGAGCAAAGTACAATGTAACCCTGAAAGTACAAATTCACCCCACAAAATATATATGTGCATGTGGGTCTTTGTCTCTGTGTGTGTGTGCGTGTCTGTCTGGGTTGGGGGTTGTGAGTGTGAGAAAGTGTGTGTGTGTAGTGAGTGCAGAGTGTCTTAAGTCTGTGAGGGGGTGCATGTGTGAGTGTGTGTGCCTGTAAGGGTGTGTATGGGTGCCTGTGTGCGTGTCTGTGTGTATGTGTGTCCGTGTGTATGTGTGTATAGGAGTGCCTGTGTGTGTGTGTATAGTGCAATGGTGGTCACCTGTAATGTGACATAAATCCAAGGTCCCGGCAGAGTGGGCGAGCAGAGGCTGATAGCTAAGCTCAGTATCCATAGGGAGGGCCTCAACCGGGACCTTGGGTTTATGTCACATTACAGGTGACCACCATTGCACTAGGCAACATGTCGACAACTCTTTCTTGGGTTCAATGTTGAAGGATGGGACAACGATATGGCTAGGAGTGTGAATGTTAGCTTCCAGTTGCCTGCCACTTTCTCACATTCACAACCCCCAACCCAGACAGACAGACAGACACACACACACACAGACAAAGACCCACATTCACACATATATTTTGTGGGATGAATTTGTACTTGCAGGATGACATTGTACTTTGCTCAAAAACTGCATGCATTCATGTAGAACTCTGAGCTCAAAAACTGCATGAATTTATGTAAAACTCCGTTATCTCACTTTTTAGATTAGAATCAATCTAAACATCAGGTCATAGACAGAGAATACGGGGGTCAACACCTTCAACATATTGTTTAGCTATCACCATTGTTAACAGCTAACCCGAGAATGCAACTTTTTGAAAAAAAGGTCTTGTGATTTACACATGAAAGAAGTGAAACTATCACTGTATTCTAACAGATGAAAGGCTTAACAGACAATCAATTTTTCAATGTATAATTTCAGTTACATCACATTGTAAATTTTTGCTATAAATTCTGTGTGTTAGGATTGAGCCCTCCACTATCACCTGATGAAGGAGCGTCGCTCCGAAAGCTAGTGCGCTTCCAATTAAACCTGTTGGACCATAACCTGGTGTTGTGTGATTTTTAACTTTGTACACCCCAGTCCAACACCGGCATCTCCGAATCATGATTAATCACCTAAGGCTACAATACTGTGTTCATTCTCCAATAATGCTGAGGAATGTATCTGCTTTCCAATCTGTTTTCATCTACTCATTGAAAGGAAGACAGTTCACAGAAGCTTCACTTAAAATGTTTTGTTGAGCAATTTTTACATTTCTTCAGTGCATTTTGTTTTCTCCCACAAACCCAAGATATTTCAATACCTAATTTTGGTTTATAATAATAATTAAACTTGAAAAAGAAACACACTTTCACCTCGGATATAAAGAGCCATTCCAAGGAATACTTGACATCTATGATTTTGCTCGCCAATTTAATGTAGTTAGTTGCCAAGCTCAAAATTGTTTTGGAATTACTCGCTTCACTTTCAAAATCCAGTTCAGCAACATTTCCGAGAAATCTCGTCAACGCAAGCAAGTCAGCAGAGGTGAGTTTAGTGTGGCTTTGATCTGCAGCTTCACACAACAAGCTGGTGATGTAGTTTGCAACAGACACATTTTCTGGGTAATCGCTTTGGTTCAGCAGCAAATAATCCGCAATCTAAAGCAACCAAAAAACAAAAATATTTGTATACAATACACTATCACAATATTAACTGACAGCATATATATTTTGTAAATGAAGAAACTCTTATGCTCTCTGTGCACCTTCTCAGCAGACATAATATTGTATTCCTCACTCTGTTATCTTACCCTTTGTATGGTATAACCTGCCCGTACTACACGCAAAACAAAATGTTTCCTTGTACATAGATACATGTGACAATAAATCAAACCAAATCAAAATCTTACAATATCTGACCTAAGTTTATCTTCTGTCGAATGTTGAATAATTAAAAGCTTAGAGATATATAGAAAGAATATATAATTCTGAGAAAAAATGTAGTATTCTATTTGGTAAGTAAGAATATAAAGATAACCCCACATGAATATTCCTTCAACACGTTTAGTTTCTGATAGATTAACATGCAAAATCAATATGGTTGAGAATCTTTTATATTCACCACCATTAGCCCACAATTAGAACAATCTCTAGCACATTTTTTTAAATGATCAGATATTAAAATTGTTTCAATTGTAAATGCCAATTAGAACTTTTTCATTTCAAAAACATTTGCCGCAAAAAATTCGGTTTGGCAATTATTTAAAATTCAATACATGACCATGGTCCCATTGAGATTTAATACAGGAGACTAGAGTCCATTCATTATAATGATTCAATTTTAGAGCTTTTCTTTAGAAACAGCCTATTTTGATGCATCTGTTACAAAGTCATGGTCATGGAGGAGGAGAATGTGAGGACTGCAGATGCTGGAGCTCAGAGTTGAGAGTCTGGTGCTGGAAAAGCACAGCAGGTCAGGCAGCATCCGAAGAGCAGGAGAATCAACCTTTCGGGCATAAGCCCTTTATCAGGAGGTCATGATGAAGGGCTTATGCCAAAAACGTCAATTCTCCTGCTCCTTAAATGCTGCCTGACCTGCTGTGCTTTTCTAGCACCACACTCTCAACAAAGTCATGCTCATGTCAAATTCACATTTTTAAGTCTGGAAACTGATATTGGACACTTTAAAAAGTACTGTTTTTTAAACCAAAACAAGGGCAGTGACTAAGACTAAGGAATAAACTACAAATTTGCAATGCTATGTCATTCACTTTCTACTTCATTGGGGTGGAGATGTAGGGCCTATGAAAATGCTCCAAGAGACAAGAAACACCTGGAAACATGTATGTAGCTTTCTTTCTATCTTATCAAAATTAGAGATTCGTGGTTATGCAATCATGAAATAATAAACTTTGTAGAAGTTAGTCACTTGGACAAACTACCTTCATTTTTCTTAAGCAGACAGTGCAGACTTGAGCTATTCAAAGCTACCCTTTGGAAGATACAGTGGAATTTTGAACTCTGGACAGCAGTTCAAGAGAATTCACGTGACCAACCTAGTTTTGTGGGTGGATTTGAACTGGGGAAAAATGAGCAGCTGACAGTGAGGGAAAGCTGCTCATTCTCCATCTCCATACAAGATCTCACCCTGTCTGCTCAGTGTAAGTGATGCCTGCATCCTGGAAACAGACTGAGAGCTTTTAATAGAAAGTTTTTACAACAGCATTTCAAGACAGTGGAGAGAACACTGGCTACAACCTCAAGCTGTCAGCTGAGGATCCACACTTTTGGATAGTTTCAGCTAGATCACACCCAGTGACCTCTTATTTAATGAACTTTAACTTGATTCAAGTTAACTTTCTCTACTCTCTTGTTAGTATTTTTGCATGTTTGGTTTGAGTGAATATGTTTGCACACAAGTTGCCGAAGTTGGGACATATTCTTACATTTTTAAATTGTTTACCTGGATGTGTTTTATTGTACTAATCCCTGATTTATTAACTAAAGAAAACCCATTTGGCTTGTTCATTATGTACAGAAACAGAAATACTCACTGAATTTGTAAATATGCTTTTAAAAGATTCAAATCTCTGATGTAACGAAATCACTCCATGTCTCCTCACCTGGTCAATACACAATTCTCTTTCTCCAACAAATCGACATTGTGAGGAAACTACTCCGAACAATTAAATACTTACTGAAACACGAATGGAATTTGCTTTAACTTGTAGGAAAAATGGAGAGGGTGGAAGAGAAGACAAGTTTTGCATTTGTTCATATATATCTGAAAGGAGAACAGACAATACTGGAATATTTTACAAACTGTGATAATGAAATGGTAATTAGTAAAAAAAAACAAACAGAAATCCATCTGAACATTCCAAGGTTTTCTTGAACGGTTCCGTAACTTTATGAAGACAGTGTCAGCCCTCTCTTGTTTCAGAATAATAGTGAGTGGACAGAATGATCCAGATTGGGAAGCTGTTGGCATCAAGATGTTAACTAAAACATACAATTAGATTCTTGAGGTTTTGCCGCTGTAAATATAATTTTCATTTTATACTACAGCCATTTTAAAATGTTTGTAATATAGTGAAAATAATTCAAGAATGCATCAAATTCCTGTCCTCAAAAGTTTATTTTCTGTTAATGTCAGACATCTGCTCCAACATTCTTGATATAAAATTACTGGCCCGATAGCAGTTCATTTCCACAACTTCCAGCCAGAGTTTGTGGAGAAAGCTTGATATTCCAACCAGTTCATCTTTTCCATTTCTCAAATGACGACAAGATTTTCTATCTTCTGCCCTCTATCCTCACTTCATCTAAAGACAACACTCAGTCATGACACCTTTATGCAGTGTTACAATCAATTGACTAGTCGCCATGAATGCTTCATTATCCTAGACTTTCCTGAATGGGTCCCAATCTAAATGCTCCTCAAAGGAACATCAAACATACGTGCTTATAGAAGTTAATCTCCAAAAATGTTCTCAATAACTCGTTTACGGTGTCAGTAAATTGCCTTGATCAAAATCAACTGATCGATGCAAGCCAGAAAGTTTCTTCCAAGACTTCATCCTATAAAAAGACGCAAGTCTAGGATGGGAACAGAAAACAATTTACACTGTTCAGTCTTACAGAGTTACTGATCTTGTTCTGCAGCTTCAACCGATGTCCCAACTACAAAGAAACCAGAAAACCTAGCATGTGGGCAAAAGGCTTTGTCAAAAACCTGACAATGTTCGACCAGAGCTTTTACTCTTCACTATAAAGTGTACAGTCCATCAGGAACATGACTCCACAATTTGGAGTCTTATTAATGTTGTGACTGAAGCAAGTTTCTCACCATACAGCTCAAAATTAGAGAAGCAACTCTTGAAATTTTAGGAATTTCATAATGCTTGTTACAATGCTGGAATCTAGTGAAATGGCAAATCAGCTGCCAAGTTAATTGTTTCTACAGAGAAGGCAAACATTGGATCCTGATGCATGGTATCAGAGGCCTTCTGGCATTTTGCCTGCATGGTCATTCTTGAAAAGTGAGTCTTAAAAGTTTAACAGAAACTTATCATTTGACTCCAGAGGAGTACTTAAATCTAGAACAACATTGCTTAATAAGGGTCTAATTTTGCACATGTGCAACAAAACGCACTGGACAATTTTAACTTCCGAACCCAAGGATGTTGAGTCCATTGTAGCACATCAACTCCTCAATGAAGGTCAGCTTTTATTCAAGTATTTCTCTCAAGTGCAGCAAAACTTATTGCAATGCTAGCCTTCAAATATCTATAACACACTACTGTCTGCTCAACGGTCCATGGCTCACTCGATTCCAGCTGCCCTCCATCCCAAGTCTCACAAGCTCCTACTGAGTTCTGCTTGTGCCACATTCAATCATTTCAGCATCTGCTACTGCAGTAACAGGACTTGCATAGGGGTATGACTGTCTAGGAAAACTCTGGTTGGATGGGAAGAGACAGAAGGGAAAACTCAGGGTGGGAACACAATATATGAGGCAAGAGAAGAGAATGGTACTAGCACATGGTTAGAAAGAGAATGGGACACAGCAACACAGGTTTCAGATGTAAGTTTGCTCACTGAGCTGCAAAGAGCTCAGACATTTCAGACATTTCGTCACCACACTAGGTGACATCTTCAGTGAGCCTCCAGTGAAGCACTGGTGTAATGGCCTGCTTTTTATTTATGTGTTTAGGTTTCCTTGGGTTGGTGATGTCATTTCCTGTGGTGATGTAATTTCCTGTGGTGATGTAATGTCCTTTGGTGATGTCATGCCCTGTTCTTTTTCTCAGGGAGTGGTAAATGGGATCCAAGTCAAAGTTTTGTTGATAGAGTTCCGGTTGGAATGCCATACTTCTAGGATTTCTCGTGCATGTGTCTCTGTTTGACTTGTCCTAGGATGGATGTGTTGTCCCAGTCGAAGTGGTGTCCTTCCTCATCTGTATGTAAAGATATTAGTGAGAGTGGGTATGTCTTTTTGTAGCTAGTTGATGTTCATGTATCCTGGTGGCGAGTTTTCTGTCTGTCCAATGTAGTGTTTGTTACAGTTCTTGCAAGGTATTTTCTAAATGACATTAGTTTTGCTTGTTGTAAACATCACCACAGGAAATGACATCACCAACCCAAACACATAAATAAAAAGCAGGCCATACCACCAGTGTTTCACTGGAGGTTCACTGATGATGTTACCTAGTATGGTGATGAAACGTCTGAAAATGAACCTTCCAGCTCAGCGAATTGACTTATATCCAGAACCTCAAACTGAGCTACAAATCTCAAAACTCGCTTTCACAGGTTTTGACTGGCCTTTACTCATAATTATTGCGCACTTTATTACCATCCAATTGAAATAAACACAAACCTGTTCTGTATTTGTTTCACAAAAAAACCCACTTTTCTCCTGTTGACTAAATGACCAGTGCCACGTAATCTATGCAATATCTCCTCTCGCCACTCAACCAACAAACAATAATCAAGGCTATCATATGGACAGAAACACGCAAATGAACAAATTCAATTCCTATCAAAACAACAAAGGCATTTTTGGTGAGGTTCACTCACAGAAATGACATCTAAAACATCAAAATGAAAACGTAAATTCACCTTTGTCATATCGACAGAGTGCTTCTTTCTGTTTTGAGCAGTTTTCTGATTCCCATGCTCCAGTTAATGGGTCAAAGGCTACACATTCTCCTTTATTAACTGGGTGGCTGACATCTGATGAGATGTTGTGAAAACGGGGCAAAGTTCCATCAACCCACAAAATGTCAAATGGTTCAGTGAGTTGGAATCCATCACCTACATTGGGGGGGGGGTAAAAATACCTTTAGCCACAAGACAAAGAAGCACTTTAAGTCACTGTTACAAATCCTAGAATCTTCAAATGACACTGCAGCAAATGAGGCCATTCTGCCTGTTATGACTGTACTGGCTTTGACAAACTATCTATTTAAATCAAACCTCCAGTAATCTCCAAATCAAAGAAGACCATAAGATATAGGGGCTGAAATAGGCCAATCAGCCCACGGAGTCTGCTGTGTCATTCATGGTTGATATGACAATCCTCACTTCCATTTCCCTGCCTTTTTTCCCTGAAAAGCCTCAATTCCCTTACTGATTAAAAATCTGTCTCTCTCAGCCTTGAATACACTTATTGATTCAGTCTCGACAGCACTCTGCTGTAAGGAATTCCACAGATTGACTGCCAACAGAGAAGACATTTCTCCTCATCTCTGTCTGAAATGTGTGGCCCCTCATTCTGAGATTATGCCCTCTGGTCCTGGACCCTCTCTGAAAGGGAAACACTCTTCCTACATCTACCTTCTCAAGTCCTCTAAGAATCTTATTTGTTTCAACAAGGTCACCTCTCACTCTTCTATATTTGTTGGTGGATATGAACATTGCTGGCGAAGATAGCAGTGAATTTCCATCCCTAAATACCCAGGGAAGCTGGTGGTCAGCTGCCTTGCTGAACAACTGTAATCCACAGGGTGTATGAACTCTCACAGTGCTACAGGGAAGGGATTTCCTTTATTTTGATCCAGCAAGAGGTAAGGCATTGTGTAACTGTTCCGAGCCAAGAAGTTGAGAGTTATGGATATGATGGTGCCCCAAGTATCTTTCTAGCTCATAAAGGGTTTGAGTTTATACACTGCTGTCTCAGGAGCCTTTAAGAAAGGAAGCAAAATTAAAACAGTGACTACATTATTTTTAAAAAGTGCTCAATTGCTTACTTAGGGAGCTGAAAGTGTGTAAAGTGCTGTACAAGGGAAAAGGTTTCTTATTTCATTTGTACTGAAGGAGCAGAGTGACAGTGATACTGGACTACTGAAGGAGCAGAGTGACAGTAATGCTGGACTATTGTAGGAGCACAGTGACAATGATACTGGACACTGTAGGAGCAGAGTGACAATGATACTGGACAACTGTAGGAGCATAATGACAGTGATACTGTGGACTACTGTAGGAGCACAGTGAGAATGATACTGGACTACTGTAGGAGCATAATGACAGTGATACTGGACTACTGTAGGAGCAGAGTGACAGTGATACTGGACTACTGTAGGAGCACAGTGACAGTGATACTGGACTACTGTAGGAGCACAGTGACAGTGATACTGGACTACTGTAGGAGCATATTAACTGTGATACTGGACTACTGTAGGAGCAGAATGACAATGATACTGGACTACTGTAGGAGCAGAGTGACAATGATACTGGACTACTGTAGGAGCAGAGTGACAGTGATACTGAACTACTGCAGGAGCAGAGTGACAGTGATACTGAACTACTGCAGGAGCAGAGACACAGTGATACTGGACCAGTATGGGAGCATATTGACAGTGATACTGAACTACTGCAAGAACAGAGTGACTGTGATACTGGAGTACTGTCGAAGCAGAGTGACAGTGATACTGGTCTATTGTAGGAGCAGAGTGACAGTAACACTGGACTACTGTCAGAGCAAAGTGACAGTAATACTGGTCTATTGTAGGAGCAGAGTAACAGTAGGTGCACAGTGCCAGTGATAGTGGACTACTGTAGGAGCACAGTGACAGTGATACTCGAAGACGAGGAGCAGAGTGACAGTGATGCTGGACGACTGTAGGATCAGAATGTCGGTGATGCTGGACTACTGTAGGAGCAGAGTGACGGTGTTCCAGTACTACTATAGAAGCAGAGTGATAGTGATGCTGGATGACTAAAGGAGCAGAGTGACAGCGATACTGGACTACTGTAGGAGCAGAGTGACAGTGATACTGGGCTACTGTAGGAGCAGAGAGACAGTGACACCGAACCACTGTAGGAGCAGAGTGACGGTGATACTTAACTACTGAAGGAGCAGAGTGACAGTGATAGTGTACTGCTGTAGGAGCAGAGTGACAGTGATTCTGGACTACTGTAGGAGCAGAGTGACAGTGACACTGGATGACTATAGAAGCAGAGTGTTGGTTATACAGGACTACTGTAGAAGGAGAGTGTCGGTTATACTGGACTACTGCAGGAGCAGAGTGACAGTGATGCTGGAGTACTGTAGAAGCAGAGTGTCGGCTACACTGGACCTTTGTCGGAGCAGAGTGACAGTGATGCTGGACTACTGTCAGAGCAGAGTGACTGCGATACTGGACAACTGTAGGGGCACAGTGACAGTGGTATTGGACTACTGTAGGAGCAGAGTGATGGTGATGCTGGACGACTGTAGGAGCAGAGTGACAATGATGCAGTACTACTATAGAAGCAGAGAGATAGCGTTTCTGGTCTACTGAAGGAGCAGAGTTACTGTGATATTGGACTACTGTAGGAGCACAGTGACAGTGATACTGGACTACTGTAGGAGCAGTGTGATGGTGATGCTGGATGACTGTAGGAGCAGAGCGACGGTGATGCTGGATGACAGTAGGAGCAGAGTTGCAGTGATGCTGGACTACTATAGAAGCAGAATGAAAGTGATTCTGGACTACTGTAGCAGCAGAGTGACAGTGATACCGGACAACTGCAGGAGCAGAGTGACAGTGATACTGGACAACTGCAGAAGCAGAGTGACAGTGATACCGGACAACTGCAGGAGCAGAGTAACAGTGATTCTGGACTACTGTAGAAGCACGGTGACAGTGATACCGGACTGCTGCATGAGCACAGTGACAGTGATACTAGACTACTGTAGGAGTAGAGTGGCAGTGATGCTGGAAGACTATAGGAGCAGAGTGACTGCGATACTGGACAACTTTAGGGGTACAGTGACGGTGATGCTGGACTACTGTAGGAGAACAGTAACAGTGATGCTGGAATACTGTAGAAGCAGAGCGACAGTGATGTTGGACTACTGTCGAAGCAGAGTGACAGTGATGCTGGAAGACAGTAGGAGCAGAGTGACCGTGGTACTTGACTACTATAGGAGCCGAGAGACAGAGTATTGGACTACTGTGGGAGCATATTGACGGTGATACTGAGCTACTGCAGGAGCAGAGTGAAAGGGAAACTGTACAACTGTAGGAACAGAGTGACGGTGATACTGGTCTACTGAAGGAGCAAAGTTACAGTGGTACTGGACTACTGTAGGAACACAGTGACAGTGATACTGGACTACTGTAGGAGCATAGTGACAGTGATACTGGACTACAGTAGGAGCAGAGTGACAGTGATACTGGACCAGTATGGGTGCAGAGTGATGGTGATGCTAGAAGACTGCAGGGGCAGAGTGACTGCGATACCGGACTACTGTAGAGGCAGAGTGACAGCAATACTGGAGTGCATGTTGGGACAGAGTGACAGTGATACTGGACCACTGTAGGAGCACAGTGACAATTATACTGGACAACTGTAGGAGCATATTGACAGTGATACTGAACTACTGCAGAAGCAGAGTGACTGTGATACTGGAGTACTGTCAAAGCAGAGTGACAGTGATACTGGTCTATTGTAGGAGCAGAGTAACAGTGATACTGCACAACTGTAGGGTCAGAGTGACAGTGATGCTGGACTACTGTCAGAGCAGAGTGACAGTGATGCTGGACTGCCATAGGAGCAGAGAGACAGTGATGCTGGACTAGTGTAGGAGCACATTGACAGTAATGCTGGAATACTGTAGAAGCAGAGTGACAATGATACTGGGCTACTGTCGAAGCAGAGTGACAGTGATACTGGATTACTGTAGAAGAAAAGTGACAATGATACTGCACTACTGTAGAAGCAGAGTGACAGTGATAGTGGACTACTATAGAAGCAGAGTGACAATGATACTGAACTACTGTAGGTGCACAGTGCCAGTGATAGTGGACTACTGTAGGAGCACAGTGACAGTGATACTGGAAGACGAGGAGCAGAGTGACGGTGATGCTGGACGACTGTAGGATCAGAATGTCGGTGATGCTGGACTACTGTAGGAGCAGAGTGACAGTGATACAGTACTACTATAGAAGCAGAGTGATAGTGATTCTGGATGACTAAAGGAGCAGAGTGACAGCGATATTGGAGTGCTGTAGGGGCAGAGTGACAGTGATACTGGATCACTGTAGGAGCAGAGTGATGGTGAAGCTGGGAGACTGCAGGAGCAGAGTGACAGCGATACTGGACTACTGAAGGAGCAGAGTGATGGTGATACTGAAGTACTGAAGGAGCAAAGTGACAGTGATGCTGGACTACTGCAGGAGCAGACTGACATTGACGCTGGACTACTGTAGGAGCATAATGACAGTGATACTG
>NC_057720.1:69269058-69353843 GCF_004010195.1 Chiloscyllium plagiosum | reverse complement strand
TGGACTACTGCAGGAGCAGAGAGACAGTCATGCTGGACTACTGTAGAAGGAGAGTGTCAGTTATACTGGACTATTGCAGGAGCAGAGTGACAGTGATACTGGACAACTGCAGGAGCAGAGTGACAGTGATACTGGACAACTGCAGTAGCAGAGTGACAGTGATACTGGACTACTGTAAAAGCAGAGTATCGGTTATACTGGACCTTTGTCGGAGCAGAGTGACAGTGATGTTGGACTACTGTCAGAGCAGAGTGACTGCGATACTGGAAAACTGTAGGGGCAAAGTGACAGTGGTATTGGACTACTGTAGGAGCAGAGTGACGGTGATGCTGGACGACTGTAGGAGCAGAGTGACGGTGATGCAGTACTACTATAGAAGCAGAGAGACAGCGATTCTGGTCTACTGAAGGAGCAGAGTTACAGTGATACTGGACTACTGTAGGAGCATAGTGACAGTGATGCTGGATGACTGTAGGAGCAGAGTGATGCTGATGCTGGATGACTATAGGAGCAGAGTTACAGTGATGCTGGACTACTATAGAAGCAGAATGAAAGTGATTCTGGACTACTGTAGGAGCAGAGTGACATTGATACTGGTCTATTGTAGGAGCAGAGTGTCAGTAACACTGGACTACTGTCAGAGCAGAGTGACAGTGATACAGGACAACTGCAGGAGCAGAGTGACAGTGATACTGGACTACTGTGGGAGCACAGTGACAGTGATGCTGGACTGCCATAGGAGCAGAGAGACAGTGATGCTGGACTAGTGTAGGAGCACATTGACAGTAATGCTGGAATACTGTAGAAGCAGAGTGACAGTGATACTGCACTACTGTCGAAGCAGAGTGACAATGATACTGAACTACTGTAGGTACACAGTGTCAGTGATATTGGACTGCTGTAGGAGCACAGTGACAATGATACTAGAAGACGAGGAGCAGAGTGACGGTGATGCTGGACGACTGTAGGATCAGAATGTCGGTGATGCTGGACTACTGTTGGAGCAGAGTGACGGTGTTCCAGTACTACTATAGAAGCAGAGTAATAGTGATTCTGGACGACTAGAGGAGCAGAGTGACAGCGATATTGGAGTGCTGTAGGGGCAGAGTGACAGTGATACTGGATCACTGTAGGAGCAGAGTGATGGTGAAGTTGGGAGACTGCAGTAGCAGAGTGACAGCGATACTGGACTACTGAAGGAGCAGAGAGACAGTGACACTGGACCACTGTAAGAGCAGAGTGACGGTGATATTGAACTACTGAAGGAGCAGAATGACAGTGATAGTGTACTGCTGTAGGAACAGAGTGACAGTGATGCAGGACTACTGTAGGAGCAGAGTGACAGTGATACTGGACGACTGGAGAAGTAGAGTGTCGGTTATACTGGATTACTGTATGAGCAGAGTGAGAGTGACGCTGGACTACTGTAGAGCAGAGTGTCGGTTATACTGGACTACTGTAGGAGCAGAATGACAGTGATACTGGACTACTGTAGAAGGAGAATGTCGGTTATACTGGACTATTGCACGAGCAGAGTGACAGTGATACTGGACTACTGTAGAACCAGTGTGTCGGTTATACTGGAGCTTTGTAGGAGCAGAGTGACAGTGATTCTGGACTACTGTCAGAGCAGAGTGACAGTGATTCTGGACAACTGTAGGGGCACAGTGACAGTGGTATTGGACTACTGTAGGAGCAGAGTGATGGTGATGCTGGAAGACTGCAGGAGCAGAGTGACAGCGAAATGGACTACCAAAGAAGCAGACCTACAGTGATACTGGACTACTGTAGAAGCAGAGTGAAAGTGATTCTGGACTACTGTAGGAGCAAAGTGACAGTGATACTGGACAACTGCAGGAGCAGAGTGACAGTGATACTGGACTACAGTAGGAGCACAGTGACAGTGATATTGGACTGCCATAGGAGCAGAGAGACAGTGATGCTGGACTAGTGTAGGAGCACATTGACAGTAATGCTGGAATACTGTAGAAGCAGAGTGACAGTGATACTGCACTACTGTAGAAGCAGAGTGACAATGATACTGAACTACTGTAGGTGCACAGTGTCAGTGATAGTGGACTACTGTAGGAGCACAGTGACAGTGATACTGGAAGACGAGGAGCAGCGTGACGGTGATGCTGGACGACTGTAGGATCAGAATGTCGGTGATGCTGGACTACTGTAGGAGCAGAGTGACAGTGTTCCAGTATTACTATAGAAGCAGAGTGACAGTGATTCTGGATGACTAAAGGAGCAGAGTGACAGCGATATTGGAGTGCTATAGGGGCAGAGTGACAGTGATACTGGATCACTGTAGGAGTAGAGTGATGGTGAAGCTGGGAGACTGTAGGAGCAGAGTGACGGTGATACTGAACTACTGAAGGAGCAGAGTGACAGTGTTAGTGTACTGCTGTAGGAGCAGAGTGACAGTGTTCCAGTGTTACTATAGAAGCAGAGTGACAGTGATTCTGGATGACTAAAGGAGCAGAGTGACAGCGATATTGGAGTGCTATAGGGGCAGAGTGACAGTGATGCTGGACGACTGTAGAAGCAGAGTGTCAGTGATACTGAACTACTGCAGGAGCAGACTGACAGTGATGCGGGACTACTGTAGGAGCAGAGTGACAGTGATACTGGACGACTGTAGAAGCAGAGTGTCGGTGATACTGAACTACTGAAGGAGCAGAGTGACAGTGATACTGTACTGCTGTAGGAGCAGAGTGACAGTGATGCTGGACTACTGCAGGAGCAGACTGACAGTGACGCTGCACTACTGTAGGAGCAGAGTGACAGTGATACTGGACCACTGTGGAAGCAGAGTGTCGGTTATACTGGACTACTGCAGGAGCAGAGTGACAGTGATGCTGGACCACTGTAGAAGGAGAGTGTCGGTTATACTGGACAATTGTAGGAGCAGAGTGACAGTGATGCTGGATTACTGCAGGAGCAGAGTGACAGTTATACTGGACTACTGTAGAAGCAGAGTGTCGGTTATACTGGACCTTTGTAGGAGCAGAGTGACAGTGATGCTGGACAACTGTAGGGGCACAGTGACAGTGGTATTGGACTACTGTTGGAGCAGAGTGACGGTGATGCTAGACGACTGTAGGAGCAGAGTGACGGTGATGCAGTACCACTATAGAGGCAGAGAGACAGCGATTCTGGTCTACCGAAGGAGCAGAGTTACAGTGATACTGGACTACGGCAGGAGCAGTGTGATGGTGATGCTGGATGACTGTAGGAGCAGAGTGACGGTGATGCTGGATGACTGTAGGAGCAGAGTTACAGTGATGCTGGACTACTATAGAAGCAGAATGAAAGTGATTCTGGACTACTGTAGGAGCAGAGTGACAGTGATACTGGACTACTGAAGGAGCATAGTGACAGTGATACTGGTCTATTGTAGGAGCACAGTGACAGTAACCCTGGACTACTGTCGGAGCAGAGTGACAGTAATACTGGTCTATTGTAGGAGCAGAGTAACAGTGATACTGCATTACTGTAGGGGCAGAGTGACAGTGATGCTGGACTACTGTCAGAGCACAGTGACAGTGATGCTGGACTACTGTAGGAGCAGAGTGACAGTGATACCGGACTGCTGCATGAGCACAGTGACAGTGATACTAGACTACAGTAGGAGTGGAGTGACAGTGATGCTGGAAGATTATAGAATCAGAGTGACTGCGATACTGGACAACAGTAGGGTTACAGTGACGGTGATGCTGGACTGCTGTAGGAGCACAGTGACAGTGATGCTGGAGTACTGTGGAAGCAGAGTGACAGTGATGTTGGAATACTGTCGAAGCAGAGTGACAATGATGCTGGAAGACAGTAGGAGCAGAGTGACCGTGGTACTGGACTACTATAGGAGCCGAAAGGCAGAGTATTGGACTACTGTGGGAGCATATTGACGGTGATACTGAGCTACTGCAGGAGCAGAGTGAAAGGGAAACTGTACAACTGTAGGAACAGAGTGACGGTGATACTGGTCTACTGAAGGAGCAGAGTTACAGTGGTACTGGACTACTGTAGGAACACAGTGACAGTGATACTGGACTACTGTAGGAGCAGAGTGACAGTGATACTGGACTACAGCAGGAGCAGAGACACAGTGATACTGGACTACTGTAGGAGCATAGTGACAATGATACTGGACTACTGCAGGAGCAGAGTGACAGTGATACTGGACTACTGTAGGAGCAGAGTGACAGTGATATGGACTACTGCAGGAGCAGAGTGACAGCGATACTGAACTACTGTACGAGCAGAGTGACAGTGATACTGGACTACTGCAGGAGCAGAGTGACAGTGATACTGGACTACAGCAGGAGCAGAGACACAGTGATACTGGACTACTGTAGGAGCATAGTGACAATGATACTGGACTACTGCAGGAGCAGAGACACAGTGATACTGGACTACTGTAGGAGCATAGTGACAATGATACTGGACTACTGCAGGAGCAGAGTGACAGTGATATGGACTACTGCAGGAGCAGAGTGACAGCGATACTGAACTACTGTACGAGCAGAGTGACAGTGATACTGGACTACTGCAGGAGCAGAGTGACAGTGATACTGGACCAGTATGGGAGCAGAGTGATGGTGATGCTGGAAGACTGCAGGAGCAGAGTGACAGCGATACCGGACGACTGTAGAGGCAGAGTGACAGTGATACTGGAGTGCTGTAGTGGCAGAGTGACAGTGATATTGGACTACTGCAGAAGCAGAGTGACAGTGATACTGGACCAGAATGGGAGCAGGGTGATTGTGATGCTGGAAGACTGCAGGAGCAGAGTGACAGCGATACCGGACGACTGTAGAGGCAGAGTGACAGCGATACTGGAGTGCTGTAGTGGCAGAGTGACAGTGATATTGGACTACTGCAGAAGCAGAGTGACAGTGATGCTGGACTACTGTAGAAGGAGAATGTCGGTTATACTGGACCTTTGTAGGAGCAGAGAGACAGTGATTCTGGTCTACTGAAGGAGCAGAGTTACAGTGATACTGGACTACTGTAGAAGCAGAATGAAAGTATTCTGGACTACTGTAGGAGCATAATGACAGTGATACTGGACCAGTGTGGGAGCAGAGTGATGGTGATGCTGGAAGACTGCAGGAGCAGAGTGACAGCGATACCGGACGACTGTAGAGGCAGAGTGACAGCGATACTGGAGTGCTGTAGTGGCAGAGTGACAGTGATATTGGACTACTGCAGAAGCAGAGTGACAGTGATACTGGACCAGTATGGGAGCAGGGTGATGGTGATGCTGGAAGACTGCAGGAGCAGAGTGACAGCGATACCGGACGACTTCTGGTCTACTGAAGGAGCAGAGTTACAGTGATACTGGACTACTGTAGAAGCAGAATGAAAGTATTCTGGACTACTGTAGGAACATAATGACAGTGATACTGGACCAGTATGGGAGCAGAGTGATGGTGATGCTGGAAGACTGCAGGAGCAGAGTGACAGCGATACCGGACGACTGTAGAGGCAGAGTGACAGCGATACTGGAGTGGTGTAGTGGCAGAGTGACAGTGATACTGGACTACTGTAGGAGCAGAGTGACAGTGATACTGAACTACTGTAGGAGCAGAGACACAGTGATACTGGACTACTGTAGGTGCAGAGTGACAGTGATACTGGACTACTGTAGGAGCATAATGACAGTGATACTGGACTACTGTAGGAGCAGAGTGACAGTGATACTGGACCAGTATGGGAGCAGAGTGATGGTGATGCTGGAAGACTGCAGGAGCAGAGTGACAGCGATACCGGATTACTGCAGGAGCAGACTGACAGTGATGCTGGACTACTGTAGGAGCAGAGTGACAGTGATACTAGATGACTGTAGAAGCAGAGTGTCGGTTATACTGGACTACTGTAGGAGCAGAGTGACAGTGATGCTGGTGTACTGTAGAAGGAGAATGTCGTTTATACTGGACTATTGTAGGAGCAGAGTGACAGTTATACTGGACTACTGTAGAAGCAGAGTGTTGGTTATACTGGACCTTTGTAGGAGCAGAGTGACAGTGATGCTGGACTACTGTCAGAGTGACAGCGAAATGGACTACCAAAGAAGCAGAGAGACAGCGATTCTGGTCTACTGAAGGAGCAGAGTTACAGTGATACTGGACTACTGTAGAAGCAGAGTGAAAGTGATGCTGGATGATTGTAGGAGCAGAGTGACGGTGATGCTGGATGACTGTAGGAGCAGAGTTGCAGTGATGCTGGACTACTATAGAAGCAGAATGAAAGTGATTCTGGACTACTGTAGGAGCAGAGTGACAGTGATACTGGACTACTGTAGATGCACAGTGACAGTGATACTAGACTACTGTAGGGGTAAAGTGACAGTGATGCTGGACTACTGGGGCGGCACGGTGGCACAGAGGTTAGCACTGCTGCCTCACAGCGCCTGAGACCCGGGTTCAATTCCCGCCTCAGGCGACTGACTGTGTGGAGTTTGCACATTCTCCCCGTGTCTGCGTGGGTTTCCTCCGGGTGCTCCGGTTTCCTCCCACAGTCCAAATGATGTGCAGGGTCAGGTGAATTGGCCATGCTAAATTGCCCGTAGTGTTAGGTAAGGGGTAAATGTAGGGGTATGGGTGGGTTTCGCTTCGGCGGGTCGGTGTGGACTTGTTGGGCCGAAGGGCCTGTTTCCACACTGTAATGTAATCTAATCTAATCTAATCTACTGTCGAAGCAGAGTGACAGTGATACTGGAAGACAGTAGGAGCAGAGTGACCGTGGTACTGGACTACTATAGGAGCCGAGTGACAGAGTATTGGACTACTGTGGGAGCACATTGACAGTGATACTGAACTATTGCAGGAGCAGAGTAAAAGGGATACTGTACAACTGTAGGAACAGAGTGACGGTGATACTGGTCTACTGAAGGAACAGAGTTACAGTGGTACTGTACTGCTGTAGGTGCACAGTGACAGTGATACTGGACCATTGTAGGAGCAGAGTGACAGTGATACTGGACTACTGTAGGAGTAGAGTGACAGTAACACTGGACTATTGTAGGAGAGTGTGACAGTGATGCTGGACTACTGTCAGAGCAGAGTGACTGCGATACTGGACAACTGTAGGGGCACAGTGACAGTGGTAATGGACTATTGTAGGAGCAGAGTGATGGTGATGCTCTACTACTATCGAAGCAGAGTGATAGTGATTCTGGACTACTGCAGGAGCAGAGTGACAGTGATACTGGACTACTGTAGAGGCAGAGTGACAGCGATACTGGAGTGCTGTAGGGGCAGAGTGACAGTGATAATGGACCACAGTAGGAGCAGAGTGATGGTGATGCTGGAAGACTGCAGGAGCAGAGTGACAGCGATACTGGCCTACCGAAGAAGCAGAGAGACAGCGATTCTGGTCTACTGAAGGAGCAGAGTTACAGTGATACTGGACTACTGTAGGAGCACAGTGACAGTGATACTGGACTACTGTAGGAGCAGAGTGATGGTGATGCTGGATGATTGTAGGAGCAGAGTGACGGTGATGCTGGATGACTGTCTGAGCAGAGTTACAGTGATGCTGGACTGATATAGAAGCAGAATGAAAGTGATTCTGGACTACTGTAGGAGCAGAGTGACAGTGATACTGGACAACTACAGGAGCAGAGTGACAGTGATACTGGACAACTACAGGAGCAGAGTGACAGTGATACTGGACAACTGTAGGAGCAGAGTGACAGTGATACTGGACTACTGTCGGAGCATCGTGACAGTGATGCTGGACTACTGTAGGAGCAGAGTGACAATGATGCTGAACTACTGTAGGAGCAGAGTGACAGTGGTAGTGGACTTCTGTAGAAGCAGAGTGACAGTGATACTGGATTATTGTAGGAGCAGAGTGACAGTGATGCTGAACTACTGTAGGAACAGAGTGACAGTGATACTGGACAACTGTAGGAACACAGTGACAGTGATATTGGATTATTGTTGGAGCAGAGTTACAGTGGTGCTGGACCACTGTAGGAACAGAGTGACAGTGATGCTGGTATACTGTAGGAACACAGTGACAGTGATACTGGACTACTACAGGAACAGAGTGACAATGATACGGGACTATTGTTGGAGCAGAGTGACAGTGATGCTGGACTATTGTAGGAGCAGAGTGACAGTGATGCTGGACTACTGTAGGAACACAGTGACAGTGATTCTGGATTATTGTAGGAGCAGAGTGACAGTGATGCTGGACTACTGTAGGAACACAGTGACAGTGATACTGGACTATTGTAGGAGCAGAGTGACAGTGATGCTGGAATACTGTAGGAGCACAGTGAGAGTGATACTGGACTATTGTAGGAGCAGAGTGACAGTGATGCTGGACTACTGTAGGAACACAGTGACAGTGATGCTGGAATACTGTAGGAGCACAGTGACAGTGATACTGGACTATTGTAGGAGCAGAGTGAAAGTGATGCTGGAATACTGTAGGAGCACAGTGAGAGTGATACTGGACTACTGTAGGAGTCGATGGTTATGATACCGGATTATCACTGAAGACGTTGTGGATAATGAGAATCCACTCAGCAGCAAGTTATTGTGGGTCTTATCACCTGATGCAAGAGCTGTTGAAGCAGTGAGCCTTCCACTGCACACAGCCAGAGGCAATGAACAGTCATCTAAGCCTTACCATGAGTTTCTTTTAATTACCCAAAGGAGATACCTCTAAACTCACTGGATTACATGCCATTTTGAAAACTAATGGCTTGTGTCTCTTAGTATGTTTTCTGTCAAGTACATATTTAACATTTGCCTATGGTGATCATGTATTTTCCTGCCCTAACTGCCCATACTCCTAATTATAAGGCCCTCTATACGAAGGAGTAGTGCTGGTAACTGCCTAAATCGACAAGTGGACATATTCTGCAGCACGAATGCAGTATGTCTCATGTGTAACTTACCTGGTGCATCTGCATTAGTGCCAGGGTCCCACTGTGCTCAGATGTGGGTAACTGACTTATGTGGAGCTAAATGACAGAACAAAACTGCTCCTGACTTGCTTTTAAACTGATTGTTCTGATTATGCACTGTACATGTCCCTGTTAGAGAGATTCTGCTCACAATAGATCCATTGTGTCTCAGTAGAAAGCAATGGGAAGGCATGCACTCTCAGATCCCTCCCTCATCTCTAGCTGCAATCATTTTGGATTTCTGCTGTGCAATATTTGCATCAAAGACATGAACAATCAAAAATACAAAACTAACATGTGCAATTCGATTTCCCCAAGCACTATTTTCTTATCATGAAATGTACTCTTCCAATCCTGAGAGCAAACTTTCTTTGGAATGAAAGCACTGACAAATAAAAGCATCCCTTTTTTTATGGGATCAAGTGTCTGTGCAGTGGTTTCATTCCTGACTATGCTTTTTTGTACCACTGGGGAGCAGTCCTCTCCATTATTCCGGCTTTCCTGATATCTCCATGCAACTTCACACAATGGCAAGCATTTAAATGATGAAAATGTGGAAAAGCATTACATTATTTGAAAACCATTATTTGGCTCAAATAATATCAATTCACACACTTTCACTTTCACCTTAAAGGGAAAAACACATTTTTAAAAAGAAGCAAGATTTACTCCATTCACGTTAATAGGAGTTTTAGAATTTTAGAAATCACATTATCTCTCACAGCTCTGATCCTATTTATATCCAGCAAGTTTTCAGATTAATTCAATGAATGTGGAAATATTCCAAGTGCACCAATGGGTTTTTGTGGTGCAGTGGTAGTGTCCCTAGCTCTGGCCTGGAAGGCCTGTGTTCAAGTCCTACCTTCTCTGGAGGTGTGTCATAACATATCTGAACAAGTTATAGAGTCATACAGCACGGAAACAGACCCTTCGGTCCAATCAGTCCACGCTGACCATAATCCCAGACTAACCTAGTCCCACCTGCCTGCACTTGGCCCATATCCCTCCAAACCTTTCCTATTGATGAACTTATCCAAATGTATTTTAAACACTGTCACTGTACCTGCACCCATCACTTTCTCTGGCAGTGCATTCCACATACGAGCCACCCACAGTGTAAAAAACAAAAACCTTTGATTTTCACCTTATCTGTGATCCTCATGATTTTATAAACCTCTGTAAGGTCACCCCAGATTATTTTGCTAATTACGGGTGTCATTAGATTATAAACCTCAAGAAGGTCACCTCTCAACCTCCCAAGCTATAGTGAAAAAAGTCCCAGCCTTTCCAGTCTATTTTTATATCTCAAACCCTCCATTCTCTGCAACATCATGGTAAACCTTTTCTGAACCCTCTCCAGTTTCATAATATCCTTCGTATAAACGGGTGACAAGAACTGCACACAGTACTCCAGATGAGTACACCAGTGTCCTGTCTAACCTCAACATGCCGTCCCAACTGCCATACTCAAAAGGGCTCAGCAATGAAGGTAAGTGCATTCTTAACCACCCTGTCTACCCATGACACAACTTTCAAAGAACTATGCACTTGAACCCTTAGGTCTCTCTTTTTGACAACGTTACCCCGAGCCCTACCATTAATTTTTACATCCTGTTCTTGTTTGTATTCCCGAAATGTTATACTTCACATTTATCCAAACTCAACTCCATCTGCCACTTCCTTACAAGTGCACCGTGGCTTCAGTTCCTGGTCTGTTCCTTCCCAATAATTCAATAACTCTTAAGGAATGTTTTCTAATTCTGCAGTCACATTTGAAAACCCTTCATTAAATAAGGGAAAGCTAATTAAATGATCGAGATCCTGGCTCTGCCCCCACCCCAGGAGCAGCGAACCTGCCCATTGGAATTAACCCATTAACCTTCTACGATGAAATACTTTGTAACTGTTTAAAACTTAAATGCTATCACTTTTATTGTGCACCAAACAGCCTCTGCCTTTTAAAGGAAAAAAATGCAGTCCCACAAATAGAAAAGAGACATCTTTTTGGACAAATTACCTTTACACTGTGAAAATCCCTCATGGACCTGCACCGACGTTTCAATTTCAAAGCTGGAAATATTCCATTGGAAGAACAATCCCAGTGAAATGACCAAACAATCTTCCACTAAAGCTCGAATCTCGTCAGTGTTCAATACACGGTCCCAAATGTGGAGCTGGGTAATATTCCCGACGAAAGATTCATCCTTCTTAAATGATCCCCCAAAGGTGTCTTGCTCTTGGCCAACGATGAACACGCCGCCCGCTCCGATGTCATCTGCGATGTAAAGCTGCTCCCCGGATGAAATGACAGCCCCATCGGCTGCGATGGCCCAATCCCCGCCCTGGCGGGCCCAACTCACACAGAGATGGTGCCAGCGACCATTATTGTCAACCGCCTGTGAGTAAGGGCTGTGCACACCATGGACGAGCAGCGCAAGCTGAATGTGCTGCCCCCGGACAATGTTCGCGCGGAGCTGGAACTCGTTGATAAATGAAGGCACTGAATAGGAGAAGACCGTGGAAACTCCCACATAAGTTGAATCGAACTGCACTTGAGCGCAAACGGTGACCGAATGCAACTGAGGGAACTGCTTCAGAAGCTTGGCATATTTGGTGTCAGTTCGGCCGGAAAAGGTCAGAATGTGTGAACCAAAAGTACCTAAACAGATGGAGATAAATAATGACTGTGCTGTGGTGTTTTACTCATCCCCAGTGGGTCTTATCCAAACATTTCTTCCATTTTCTAGGTTTAACTCGAATGCAAGTGAACTGAAATAGCAATAATCTTTTTTTCCAGAGGTTGTGTCAGATTAAATTCATTTATACTTCATGTGTTGTCAACCGTTTTGTCTCAGGTTGAACTGACTTGAAATTCTCTTGTATCCAATGATGTGTAGTGAAGTACTCTTTAAAGTACTTACTGCACAACAATGGTATGTGGTATTCTGACTTTATAATGTCATGAGAGTGGGGGAAAATAATTGGATTTAAATGGCTAATGACAGCAACAACAATTTAAAGAGAGAGGAAATAATCCTAAATTAATTGACCCAAGATTAATATTTGACAGTGCACTGAAATAAATGGCTTTCTGTAAAGATTTGTTTCATCCTTAGGTAAACTGTCGAGCTCATCAAAAGGAAACACAATTGAGTAACATATAAAGAGTATTGAAAACACAGTACTTAAATTGACAGGGATTCATGGAGAATCAAATATTATCAAGCTCATATTAATTACATTATATAGCAAGTGATATATATATATTTGATAAAAGCTCTGTCGATAATAGATTTTTCAGCGTGAAACTTTCGATCAACAACATTCATGAAAGGGCACTTAATGCTGTCATGTTACAATCTCATGTAAGTTATTGATAAACACTTTGAATTACTTCAACAGAATAGCCCCCCGCTCCCTAAAAGAGTAGCACATACACGTATGAAGTTAAAGAACACTAAGAGTTTCTATGTGAACTTCACTGGCCTCGACCTAAATAACAAGTCAGATTCTACCCCACTCACAATTTCAGCTTAAGGGCTCTACATTTGAGGAATTGCAAGATACTTCACACACTGCCTTCCCCAAATAAAACCATACAGTTATAGACTGGCTACAGCAGAGAAAGAGGCCACTCAACTTGACCATGTTTATGCAAAAGCAACTTAATTACTCATCCCTTCCCCATAGTCAGGCAAAGTATTTCTCTTCAGGGGTTTAACCAATTCTGTATCTGAAGTCGCCACATTTTCAGACAGTGTATTCTTGATCTAACCACATGCTAGGTTATAAAATTCTACCTCGTGCTGCCATTGCTTCTTTTGACTTTCATCTTGAATCAATACCCCAGGTTCTCCACTCTTATATCAATAGGAATTGGTTATCACTATCCAGCTGTCCAAACTCGGCATGATTTTCAACAGTTGTCAAATTTCTGCTCAACACTCTCTTCTCTAAAGGACAACACCTGCTGTTCCAATCTACCCACAAAACTGAAGCATCTCATCCTTGCAAATGTCCTCATCAATCTTTTTTAGCACCCTTTAGAAAGTTTTCATACTTTTCCTAAAGTATGGTGCTTCGTGGACAAGGATAAAATAGAAAATTATTTCCAGAACATATCGGAAATGCTGCTCGAGTAGCCAGCAATGAGAACATGGTGATACTAATTCAGAATAACTAGCTGTCTTCCTTTAATTTTACCTCACTATATCTTGATCTCTGAGCTCACAGCAGAAACTAGTAACTCAAAGCAATTAGAATTCACATCTACATTGTGGAGTCAAGTTATTTTTCAATAATTGATCATTTTGACTTGACTAAGCAAGTGAGGAATTAAATTGTATTCTGATTTCTTAATTGTAGTTAATGCAGGTCACTTTTGCACCAGGTGACTGACTCAGATTGTCACCCGACCTTTGGAATGGTGGGGAGCCTAACTATAATTATTTTCATAACAAAAGACAAGAACTTGAAACTTACAAATTTAAATGAGCAAGCTTACATACTTTCACATCATTAAATCCTTATCAAGTAGCTGACATTGCCATCATCAGAGGATAGGTGAAACACTATTGTGCAGAGGATAATAGTTATGTTCTACATTAGACTAGATTTAATTTGAAGTGTTTGAGAGAGAGAGAAACAGAGAGAGACAGAGACAGAAGTAGCCACATTTTGCTAAATGTGTTCTTTAAATTTGAATTTAATTCTGTCATAATCACAAAACTAATTGCACATTGTATAATCCTTTTTGGTCTTTATTACTCAAGACCCTGTGTCAAATATACACTGGACTCTACACATTGATTGTCATTATGCACTGTATCTTAGACACACTCTATATACTTTGAAGTACTACTCTCCTGTGTAGCCTTCTGTATTGCCTTTATATTGTAAAGTGTTAAGGTTATATGCAACTTTACCATTCGTTCTTTTAAAAAAGTGAATTCTTCCCCAAGTACCAAAGGCCACTAGTCAAAAATCTGCCCGGCAGATGCCCCTAAAAACAAATAATCACTGATAAGGTATTTGGTTTAATGAGGAACTCTCATCAAATTATTAAACCTGAGACATTGAGTTCAGGGTGTCAGTCTTGAGGATATGATAGCGTAAATCATCCTTTCCTGAACTACTGAGTAAAGAATATATTTTAAAATGACCTAATCCCGTTGTAAGAAATAGTAAAAAGAACAGAAGCAAATCATAGTCAAGAAGAGAGTCTTATGAAGAATTTACATCTCAGGGAACCAATCAGGAACGGGTAAGAACTGACATTACAAGAAGGTGACTTCACTTTTAAAAGAAACCAATCTGGAATTGGGAACATGAACAAGTTTTGACAACAGAACAATTTGGACACTTTTCATCCCCTTGAAGCCAGTTGGAGTTTAGGATGTCTCCAATCCTGCCCAGGGTGTCGTGAGTAGCCAAGGATTCTTAATGATGCACTGTGCATAAACAAAAGTAAAGGTGAAACCCCCCAAGAAAGCTGTAGAAACTCAGGAGTTCTGGCAGCATCTATGGAGGGGGAAACAGAGTTAAGGTTGAGTCCAGAATGTTTCAAAACATTCTGAATAAAAGCAGTATTCTACTTTTATTAGACAGAATGAAAATGTGTCAACATAACATAGGAAGAAACATAGGAAATTGAGATCCAATGTTTCTTTATGAATAAATTAAGTTAATTGCCTTATTAAATACCCATTCTTTTGTACTGGTTTTGACAAACTTCATAAATTCTGTGAAACTTGTAATAGTGTACTTGCACCTGGGTTAAGTGCTGTGACTAAGCAGGACTAGTAACCTTTAGATTGGCTCTCCCAACTCAGTCGATAGGTCTTAGGTCTTACAATTAAAAGTGAAGAAAACTCCAAGATCTTACAAAATTGGCATCCAAATCTGGGACAAGATTTGTGCATAAACCAAGAGGGCTGAAATAAGTTTCAAGGATGTGGGAGGCATTGAGTGGCTCCTGACGTTTAGTTCTTGCAGGGAAACCACTGTGAAAGGGAGCAGCAGATTAAACTGACCCAATACAAAATACACATAATGTTGCATGAAGGTAAAGTCTTTGGGAGTAACAAGGGACAGTAAAGCCCTCCTGGAGAGGTGCAATGTAGTTTGTTTTGTAGTAGTTATTTTTGTCTGAAAATTGATGGATGAGAAAAAGGAGAACACTTTAGTGCTGATAAGTTCCAGAAAAAGTGGGAGATATGGAATTTGTAATTGAGTGTGCTGTTTGAGGCTATTTATCTATGTATTCAGGATAGGGTACAGCAAAGAGTTAAAAGCTGCATGTGTGTTTCAGCTGACTAGGTTTGCGACTATAAATGTTTTTTGTGTACAGAGTGAAAAACAGAGAAATGAAGTAAATGTTAAAGTTAAGGATGGCAGTTAAAGTTGGATGTAATTCACAGTAAATTTTCTCCATGTTCAAAAGAATGGTAAAAATCTTGTGTTTGAGTTTGGTACGTTTCAATTGTGTGTTTTATTGGAGTGTTCTGTTTAATTTTGTGTAAGCCATTAGTCATTGTGTCACTGACAGAGGAATGATATAATGGATGTTGAGGAGTTCAAATAAAGTTGTTCTTCCAAGAACAACAGAAATAGGAGGCTAGGCAAGGGCTGGCTGTGGCTGGGAGGGGGGGCCGTGTCAGACAATAATGGCACTCAATACAATGTTTCGTTTATTCATTTATAGGATGAGGCCATTGCTGGCTCAGCTGGCAATTATTGTCCAGCCCTCATAGCTCCTGAGGAGGTGGTGGTTAACTACTTTCTTGAACCACTGCAGTCCATTTGGTGCAGGTACACTACAACGCTGTTAGGAAATGTCTCATAACTGGGCAGACAGGTCCAAGACAGATGGTGGTGTGGCTGACACTCCATGAGGACAAGATCATTGAAGAGACCGGGAGAGGACATAGATCACTCATGTGGGGCTGCTAAGAACTCCATATCAAGGCAGCCCAGTAAGCTTCATTGTGTTGCTGGCCCTTTTCATCACTCAACCAATATAGATGCTCAAGTATCTACTTGTATTTCACAACAAAACGGTCTCTCTTTCCTTTGACAGCCACCAGTGGCATCCACGTACTATTCACCACAGAGGGGCTAGCCCCTCAGCCCATCAGCTCCTCCTCCAACTGGGACGGAGAAGCCACAGATCCCTTAGAGAATAAATTGTCTTCTCCTGCTCCCTCCACTAGCTCAGAGACTTTCACCTCAATGAGTTCAGTCTCCAGATTAGACTCAAGAGCACACCCTGGTGAGTACCTCACTAACACATCTCCACAGCAAGTCAAGGAAGTAATACTCAAGTTCACTGACACTCAGAGGACTTCTGACCTGCTCAGAGCCAAGGAAGACACAGCCGTCAATAGTGCAGTAATTAAAATTGGAGTTGTGAATGATTGAGTGTTATAAGTGTGCCAATCATCTTTGAAGCTTGTTTGCATTTTTTAGTTCTCAGATGTAGCATCTTCCATCGAGTTATTTTGAATATTATGTGCCATATATTTGGCAGATTTTTTGTGGTATATTAGAAAAGAGGCTTGAGATATGGGGAGAAAGTGAGGACTGCAGATGCTGGAGATCAGAATCAACAAGTGTGGTGCTGGAGAAGCACAGCCAGTCAGGCAGCATCCGAGGAGCAGGAAAATTGACATTTTGGGCATAAGCCCTTCATCAGGAATGGGATTACGTCCAAAACATCAACTCTTCTGCTCCTCGGATGCTGCTTGACCTGCTGTGCTTCTCCAGCACCACTCTTTTCGACTTGAGATATGGGGAGTTGTTTGCAGCATAACTCATGAGATAACGTATTCAATACATTTCCTTTAGAGATTTTACTGCTCTAATTCAGAACCAGTACCTTCTCCTTCATTTCTAATACTGTTCCATCTCCACCAAGACCATTTTATCAACCTGCCGATTGAAATATTAGATTCAGCTACACCCTATCGTGCACAATAAAATATTAAGCATGAGTTTCATGCTTACGCTTAATAAACATAAAAAAATTCACGAAATAAAGGTCATCTATTTAAAGTTGCATTTCAAAGCAAGATGTAAAATTGGCCTTTGAAAAGTGCACATTGAAGCTAAGCTACAGAAAACTATTGACTCTCTAACTGCTGTTTGCAGATTGTTCGATTTCAACAATCCTAATGCCTAAAGGATGACAATTTCCTAACTACATTGCCCAATTGCACATTGTTTTGTAAGTTCTAATTTAATCGTGATCACAACACACTTTCAAACTTAGTTCTTTTTGGGAAAGAACATAAAGACTTATGCCAAGTCTGAGGTAAATGAGAACTCAGACAATGTTATAGCTAGTTTTTTTTAAATCAATCCAGCATTACACTTTGGTTGAAACAGTTTTTTCTTGTTTCATTCAACCAGTAAAGTTGTTTTACGTGCACATCAAGCTGCATTTAACAAATTATGGGTATCTTCTGGAATGCCAACTGTAGCCACTCATAACACAGATATATTAAACAACAGGGAAGAAAATGGTCAATCCTCCTGAGATAACGAAAATGAAGGGGATATTTAACACGTGTTCAAAATGGAGGAGTTGATAAGTTGAAACTGTTTCTGCTGGCAGGAAGGTCAGAAACTAAAGGGACACATATTTCAGAGAATTGGCAAAAGATCTAGGAGAAAAATGAGGACTATGATCTGGAACATACCTCCATGAAAGGTAGCAGAAACAATTGGATAGATGCCTGAAAGAAAACATTTGCTGGACAATTGGGGAGTGGGACTGATTGCCTTAATATTTATGAACATATGAAATATGAACACAAGTAGACCATCTGGCCTCTTTAAATTCCTTAGGTGTTTCAAATTCCACATCGTATTTACTCTCAATAACTACTGATTCCTACACCCAAAAGAATTTATCTACCTTGATTTAAAAATATTCAATGACTGCACCTCCGCCACCTTCTGAGGCAGAGTTCCAACACTGCTCAAACCTTAAAGAGGAAAAGAATACTCCTCACCTCTGTCCTGAAAATTCACTTTGCAGGTCATGGATGTCAATGGCTGGACCAGCATTTACTGCCCATCCCTAGTTGCCCTTGAGAAGGTGATGGTCAGCTGATCTCTTGAACTGTTTCAGATCATGTACTGGAGGTAGATCCACTCTGCTGTTAGAGAGGGATTTCCACCATTTTGATCCAATCAAACTGAAGGGTTGGTGATATATTTCCAAGCCAGGATGGTGAGTGGCTGGTTGGGGAACTTGCAGTTGGTGGTGTTTCCACTTTTGAAACGGTGAATCTAGTTCTCAACTGACCCACAAGAAGAAACACCACTCCCAGATCCATCTTGTAAAGACCATTCTAGATATTATACACAAGAACTCCAACAAAATGTTTAAACACGATTTCCCTTTAACAAAACAATGCTGACTCTATCACCTTGAGGTTTTTCGATGTGCCCAGCTACAATATCTTTAATGATCAATTCTAACACTTGCTCCACAAATACAATCAGGAAATTTCGCGCCAAAAACCTCTATACACCAACGTGACAGACCATGAATGGACAAGCACATGAGAACGAGCCTTCAACATCAAACAACAGCATACCAAGAAAAAGAAAAAAACTATTCCTACAAGAAAAACTGGATAAGCTCACACAAAAGAATAACACAGACAATTCCGAAGCTTGGATTAAAAACCCATCAGACCGACCAATAACAAACATGGAAAAAGCTGTCCTAGTAAGAGGGATGAACTATAACTACAGAGATGCGGACCAAAAGGACTTCTTAGCAGCATGAGAATCAAGCCTGAAAGACAACGGACTCACAGAAGAAACCCAGCAGGCCATCAGACAGACATCTTCCTGATGAAGGGCTTTTGCCCAAAACGTCGATTCTCCTGCTCCTCAGATGCTGCCTGACCTGTTGTGCTTTTCCAGCACCACACTCTAGACTCTAATCTCCAGCATCTGTAGTCCTCACCTTTGCCATCAGACAGAGAGCTGAACCAACACGAAGCAGGAAGAAGGACGGGAACACCCTCAATACACAGGAAAGGAAAGCCCTAGAAGGACTCTGAAAAGACAGAAAAGTTGTAATCCAAACCTGCAAAAACTACGAGCAGCAGAAAAAAGATTCCTGGACAGCATATTCAAGAAGAACAGGTACCCGATAAACACAGTCCGCCAATTCTTAAACAACAAACCCAAACAAGTAGACACCACATGCCATAAACTGCAGCCACACCTACCATATCACACATCAAAGACATCTCAGAGATGACTACCAGACTACTCTGGCCCCTTGGCATCAGGGTAGCCCATTAACCTACCAACACACAGAAACAACTACTGATGAACCTAAAGGACCCTATACCAACAACCAGCAAAACACATGTCATTTACAAAATACCCTGCAAGGACTGTAACAAATACTACATTGGACAGACAGGGAGTAAACTAGCCACCAGGATACACGAACACCAACTAGCCACCAAAAGACATGGCCCACTTTCACTAGTATCCTCACACATAGACAAAGAAGGACATCACTTCGACTGGGACAACACATCCATCTTTGGACAGGCTGAACAGAGACATTCCTAAAGCCCTGGCATTCAAACTGGAACTCCATCAATAAACAACTCGATTTGGACCCCATTTACCAACCTCAGAGAAAAAGAACCGGAAATTTTATCACCCACCGTAACAAACCAAGACACAAAAATAGAAAGCAGGACAGAACACCAGTTCTTCAGCGGAGGCTTACTGATGATGTTACCTAGCATGGTGACAAAGTATCTGAAAATAAACCGACCAACTCAGCTCAGTGAGCAAACTTACAACCTCAGGTATCAAGCTAATCAGCCTATGTTTCCTGTCTCCCTCCTCTCATTAATAAAAGGTTTATTTTTGCTATTTTCTCGTTCAATGGTGCTTTAGCAGAATCGAAGGATTTCAGAAAATGTACACAATTGAACCTGCTACCTAATTACAAAATTCTTTTGTGGCTCTATGGCGGAGTCCATCTGAACTCAAGACTTGTCAGTCCATAGCTCTATCAGTTGACTTAGTACCAGTTCCTTTATGATTGTATTTCACTATGTTTCTCTAGCTCACCCACCTCCTGATTTATAACTACTACTGGAATGCTTTTTGTCTCCTCTTCAGTGAACACAAAAGCAAAGATTAGTTTGTTTCATCTGCCATTTCCTTGTTATCTATTATTAACTCTGTATGCTCATGCCCTAGAGAATCAGTGTTCACTTAAATAAAACAAAGGTCTGTGGATGATGATGATCTGAGAGAAAAAACAGAAGTTGCTAGAGAAATTCAGCAGGTCTGGCAGCATCTGTGCAGAGAGAAACAGAATTAATGTTTCAAGTCCAGTGATGCTTCTTCAGAAATGGTTGACTCTAGTTAAATGGAAATCTTAATTCTGTTTCTCTCTGTACAAATGCTGCCAGACCTGCTGAGTTCCTCCAGCAATTTGTTTTTGCACTCACTTTACTCACTTTTCCTCCCTTCCTAAATCCCTGAAGAAAGTCTTGCTTTCAATTTTGGCATTCCTATCCAGTATTCACTCAGACTCTGATTTCTTCCTTAAGATTGACTTATTAGTCATTCTTTGCTGTTTTGTTTAATATTCTGACAATCATCTGCCCTGCACCTCTTTGATAGGGCTGGTGCAAGCATGCTAGGCCAAATGGCCTCCTTCCCTGTTCAACATGCTAAACAAACCTGATTATTAGAAACACAACTTGGTACTCATCTCAGCAGCTTTTGATTGCAAGAACAAAATCCAAACATTTTAACTCTCAAACTTGTAGGATCAAATGCCTGTCCCCTTACGTAACGTTATTTGACAACATCCTCATCAGGAGTCTTTTATCATAGAATCCCTACAGTGTGGAAACAGGCCAACAAGTCCACACTGACCATCCAAAGAGTATCCCACCTGACCCATTCCCCTACATTTCCCATAATTAATGCCCCTAAACTACACATCCCTGAATACTATGGGAAATTTAGCATGGCCAATTCACCTAATCGGCACATCTTTGGACTACGGAAGGAACCGGAGCACCCAGAGGAATCCCATGCAAATACTGGGGCAATGTGCAAACTCCACACACCGAGTTGCCTGAGGCTGGAAGTGAACCCATGTCCCTGGCGCTGTGAGGCAGCAGTGCTAACCACTGAGCCACCACACTGCCTGTCTTGAGACACAGACTAGGATATTGTGGTAGTAGTGGGGGGAAACCATTTGACAACTGGAGAACCTCTTATGCTGCTTTCTCTGGAAGACCCAATGCAATTACATGGTCACCAGGCATGTTCCTGGTCAGCACTGGGCCTCCTGTCAGATTATCACTCCAGTCAAGTGTAGGTATTGTGGCAGGTTCCCATTGTCAGCAATGTCACCAGGAGCTCCATGTCTGATCACTGTACCCGACAGTCAGGGGAGCAGGCTGGAACTGGAATTCACCAGTTAGTTTTGAAATGCACAATTTGTATGCAAGGTCACAGGGGTGGCTTTCATTGGCCTCCCCATTTCTGATGCTAGTTCACATGATCACCCACCAATCAACAGGGTGTATTGGGCAGCCTTTGGGAGCCAAGGAGACCAATATTAAGTCATGATAATGGGCCATCATTAAATTCCAGTGGGCTCAGGATAATTGATGCTTGTTAAAATCTTGTGAAAATGTGTTGCTGGAAAAGCGCAGCAGGTCAGGCAGCATCCAAGGAACAGGAGAATCGACGTTTCGGGCATAAGCCCTTCTTCAGGAATGAGGAATGAAGAAGGGCTTATGCCTGAAACGTCGATTCTCCTGTTCCTTGGATGCTGCCTGACCTGCTGCGCTTTTCCAGCAACACATTTTCAGCTCTGATCTCCAGCATCTGCAGCCCTCACTTTCTCCTTGAAAATCTTGTGAAGCCAAGAATGAGGCAGAAATTCTGTGCACCACGTTACAAGAAAGCATTGAGCAAGGGAAAGCAAAGCAAGCCCCATCATTTCCACCTGCTATCTCCAGAGGGGATAGAAGGCAACCAGGTGGTGTGCTGTACTTGGATTTCCAGAAGGTGTTCAACAAGGTACTAAGCCCACAATGTTGGAGGTAGGGTATTGGCATGGATAGAGAGTTGGCTATTGGGCAGGAGGCAGCGAATGGGGACAAGAGCTTACTTTTTCAGCTTGGTGACCTGTGGGGTTCCACAGGGATCAGTGCTGAGATCGTAAAGTTTACAATATGCAGCCATTCCTCCGTAACCGTGAGGGTTCCATTCCTGGGAACCCCCACAAATGGTGAGATTTGCAAGTGCAGAACTCGTTTAAAAGTAAGTTAAAAAAATGTTAAAAATCATGGATATGAAGTTTAGCCTGCAAATGTTGAATTTTGTTGGCACATATTTTTGGTGTAGATAAGCAAGTTTGTGATTCATTAATGACTTGGTGGAAGGAAGTGAATGTATTGTAGCCAAATTTTCAGAAAACTTAAAAGGTAGGTGGAAGGGCAGGTTGCAAGAGGGATACAGTTTACAAAGAGATATTGATAGGTTACGTAAGTTGCTAACAAGTTGGCAAATGGAGTATAATGTATAAAAATGTGAAGTTGTTCATTTTGCAAGGGAGAGCAAAAAAAATTGAGTTTATTTAATTGGAGAAAATCTGCAGAAAGCTGCAACACAAAGGGACTTGGGGAAACTTGTGCATTAAACACAGAAGGTTAGCACACAGGTGCAGCAGGCAATCGGGAAGGCTTGTGGAATGTTGGCCCTTCTGTCAAGGAGTTTGAAGTATAAGAGTAGGGAAGTCTTACTGCAACTGCACGAGGTGCTGGTGAGACCACATCTGGAGCACTGTGAACACTTTTGGTCCCCTTATTTAAGGAAAGATATTATTTCATCACAGGCAGTTCAGAAAAGGTTCACTAATATGAATACCAGTAAGGAGGGGTTGTCTGGTGTGCAAAGCTTAAAAAGTTGGAACTCTACTCACTGGAGTTTAGAAGAATGAGAGGTGATCTCATTGAAACCTATAGGATGTTTAAGGGGCTTGACAGGGTAAATGCTGAATGAATGCTTACGCTCATGGGAAAGTCTATGACAAAAGGGCATTGTCTCAAAATTAAGGACTGTCAATTTAAGACTGAGGTGAGGCATAATTTCTCACCTCAGAGGGTTGAATGTCTTTGAAACTCCTGTCACAGAGAGCTTTGAGGCGGAGTCCTTGTGTATATTTAAGATTGACATAGACAGCCCTCTGATCAGTAGAAGAATCAAGGGTTATGGGGAAAAGGCAGGAAAGTGAAGATGAGGAGTGTTGCATCATCCATGACCCTTTTGAATGGTGGGGGCAGTCTCAAGGAGTCAAACAGCCTCCTCTTATTCCTATTTCTTCTGCTCAGTGTTCAGTTATGCCATGTGATATCATTTTTGTCCACAGATGATTCACTGTACCCGTACAAAGCCTAATCATAATCTGTAATTAATCAAAATTCAGGAGCAGCACGGTGACTCAGTGGTTAGCACTGGTGCCTCATAGCACCAGGGTCCGAGGTTTGATCCCAGCCTCAGGCGAATGTGTGGAGTTTGCACATTCTCCTCCTTGTCTGCGTGGGTTTCCTCCCACAGTCCAAAGATGTGCAGGTCAGGTGAACTGGCCATGCTAAATTGCCTATAGTCTAAGGTGCATTAGTCAGAGGGAAATGGGTCTGGGTGGGTTACTCTTGGAGGGTCCATACTGTAGGGAATCTAATCTAAATACTTTCCTTTTTCTAGTCACCCACTCTACATTTTAACAGCTCCATGAAAAATCGTTTCCAAACTCCAGGCTTGATTGAAGTTTCTTAACCCAAATCTGGCATTCCTTCTGTTTACGACCCATATTAAATCTATACAATCTATATTAAATCTGCACTGTCTATATTAATTTACATATACATCATCTTAGCTTTCGCGGTATTAGTAAGACCTAAAACAGGACAAGCCTGGATCGCTTATCATTACAGACAACAAATCCTGCAACATGTATTGCTCCAAAACGTTAGGTGTTATCCCAGGTTAAAGACGATATGTAAATGTAAGATGCTTTTCTTAAAAGAAAAAGTAGGATTTGAACTTGTCAGCATTCAACCCGACTGAATTTTTAGGAACTCCACTGGAGGTAAAACCGACTACATTTTATTGCGTGATATTCAAAAGGGATGAAAATATTGATTCGGACATTTGTATCTTATAAAGTCATAGGATCCTGCATGAATTGGGAATTGATCGTTAAAAAAAAACTGGGCAAGTAAAATGAACCGTAAGGTCTCACCAGGGCCTCCCTCCTTTATTTTAGCACCAATCCACAAGGCTTTCGTCACCCTCATCGACTGCATGAAGCTGGTCATTTTCTGGTTATCTTCAGCTGTGCTGACAGCAGCCAGAAATCCAAATCTCTGGCGGCACCACCTCCCTGCTCGTGCCCAGGGCAGCTCCTCGGCCACATAGTCATAATAGTGATTCCGGTAAAGGAAACAGCTCCGATCCTGTAATAACAGCGGGGAGTCTGGAAGGGAGGGGAGAGCGGGATGGCGACACAACACACGCTGGTTATCGATTGTTAACTGGTCAGTTTCAAATGTTGGGTTGAGATTCTGAAATATACCGACCTGCGAGTATGCCACCGACACAGAATAACTGTGGATTAAAACAAAAACAGAAACAGATAGAAAATGACAGTTGGAATTTAAAGAATAGTAATCTTGGTATGTACCAGATCTATAAAAATCGTTGACACTTACCAGGAACTCCGAGAGTGGAAGTATCACTCTGAACTGCATACTCCTATGGGAGGTTAACAGAACTAGGTCGAAACTCTGTCCTTGTGATCAACCGACTTCAACATTGAATGGGGACTGTGGCGCTTTAAAAAGCTGAAGCGATGAACATCAGCTCGGAATCCCATTGTATCCCCAGACCTTTGGCATCAACGAATAGGCAATTACTTTTCAATTTGTCTGCTGTGTCATACTGGTATATGCAGCGCACTGTGGCAATTTTCTACCAAAACGCATCTATCCCGTCGCAATTTAATCTGCAAACGCATCCACACCACTTCCAAAAAGTTACACCAGGAATCTATTTGGTATTTACTTATCACATTCCAACTTGTGTCATTGGAGAAAATTAACAATTTAACATCATCGGGAAACGCATTCGTTGTAAACTCTTAAAGCCCTGACTCTACACATAACCAGCGGGCTCGACGAAAGCTAATGTTTGAGCCATTCCAAAGTTGGCATTAATTTTTTTTTGAACATGAGACGCATGCAAAGGGTGATTGGGTACCGTGTTGCCCCATCTCCTACCAGAGTAATACCGATCCGCAAGCCAGAAGGAAGCCCGGGCCATTGGTCATTTCCCTGACAATGAGCTGCTGCTCTCGATGCTCCTCGGTCTCTGTCCCCCCCCCCCCCCGTCTGGTTTCTCCGCACGCTTCCCTTTCACCGGGTCACATCTCCTTTCTCCAAACGCTGCTTTTCAGTTTCAAGCCGTGCGCTCTGGCAGCAGAATTGCAGGAACGGGAGACGGGGGAAAGCATTGGCATTTGGAAACTTCTCTCCCAGGTGTTAATTTACCGTGACTCCATACTTGGGGTCGTGGGGTCCCCGTTCTCATAAAGTGCCGTTCTAGGGAATAATGCAATCGGGAAATAAAGGCTCCATGCATCCCGCCAGCACGACAGCCTATCCAGGTAGCACTGCTGGAGATTGACAGGGACATGAACCTATCAAGAGCGCGTACAGGAGATCGAAAGAAACCCGTTAGTTTTGAAGAGCGGGTTTCAGGTTGTAGCTTGGATTTATGAGGCGAATGTAGATAGTTATTTGGCCAGGAATAAGCGTAGGATGTGGGTTCTGTACATCGAGATGGTTTTTAATAGGATTCTAATCGCTAACAAAAACCGAAAACACCGAAAATATTTAACCAGGTTAGGCGAGGAGTGGAGAGAAAAGGAGTTAAGATTTCAGATCAATGATTCTTCCTATCAAGAAAAAAAAGTTAATGATGGAGCAGTTTTCAAATCAGTTAAAGAGGAGCGGGAAACGGAGAGGGAAGGAAGGGGTTGGTGAGCAAGGGGAATGTCATGGCACTAGAAACAAGACCTGAAAATGATAACAGCACCGACTCTCTGGAATAGAAATGGGAGCAGCGCCTACAGTGTGAAATAGTTCAAGTCTGTACTGCTGAGAATGGGAGACTCTAAGCTGTGTCCCGTCCCTATCGCGCCCTGAGCTTGCATTGAACCAGTATTGTTTGAGGAAAGAAGGGGTCAGCAATGGGAACGGGGATGAGAATTAAAATGACAAGCGACCAGAAGTTGAAAACGGCTGGTGTGGAAGTTGGCATCATCAGAATAGACATAATGGAGATGAAGAAAGAGGGAGGATGGGTACAAACCTCAGAGGAAGAGGGTCACGTGGAGTGCGATAGATATGACAATGACAGATAACATGCATACAGCAGTTATGATGTAACAGCCCACTTCTGGAAAAAGGAATGGAGACAACAAAGAGATTTTCCAGTTTGATACAAGAGATGGAATCACCACCGATAAATCATTGTTACACCAGGGGAAAAACAGTGGGGGAGTGTGATAATGTGGTGGATTGAAACAAAGAACTTCCAGGAATAGGCATGCATAGCTAGTACTCATTTGAGTTCCCATAGCAACACCTTTTATTTAGAGGAATTAAGGAGAGTCAAAGTTCAAATGTAAGAACAATTTCGGGGGGGGGGGGGGGGGGGGAGGGGTTGTTGGAGGACTAGATTCAATGAAGAGCAGAAGGCCCACAAGGGATGGAGTTGTGGACAAACTGGATGTTCAGAACGAACAGGAAAGTGTTAGAGCTAGGACATTGCAAACTGATGAAGTGGCAGAGGGTATTGGGGGAGTTATTGGTGCAGGCGAGAGGACAAGGGGAGAAATGTGAAAATAAGAATATTAGTTTATGGGTGGAACAGATTGAGACAATGAGTCTGCTGGGGCAGTGCTGATTATGAGATTGTTAAGAGGTAGAAATGAGTTTTTTGGGGAGAGCAGTGACACTGGCAGTTCAGAGACAATCAAATTAAATACATTGTAGGGAAAATTTCCAGTGGATGTGAATGGCATCTGAGATGGTGTGAGAAAATATGACTTGATGTTTGGGAGAGAGATTGTGGTCCAAGGGGATGTAAGAAGTGGAATTACCAGATAAAGTTCCATTTGGCAAAATATATCACTGCTCCTGATAGACTTTGCAACAATGTTGTTGAGATATTATAAAGCGATTAACAACTCAGAGACTTAACACTTGCAACACTGGTTCATGCATACAATTTCACTGGTTTTGAGCTCAGGTTTCAGGCAATTAGAGTCATAGAGATGTACAGCATAGAAACAGACCCTTCAGTCCAACCCGTCCATGCCGACCAGATATCCCAACCCAATCTAGTCCAACCTGCCAGCACCCAGCCCATAACCCTCCAAACCCTTCCTATTTATAAACCCATCCAAATGCCTCTTTGTTTTAAAAAATTCTCAAGGTCAGGTTCGTAGGAGAGTAGTCTGACACAGAACAAACGACCAAGAGGCGAGTCTGCTAGAATATGGGCATTTTATTCCCCGCAGCGTCGCCACAACCAACGGGTCTGGCTTATACTCACTCTACATGTTACCGGAACTGGGAGCCGTCAGTTCTCGTAGAGCGGTTGCCAACAACCCACGCTCGGCGGTTAAACGTAACCCCGGAGCAGACTCACCGAACTGGAGACTTTTCCAGCTGATATACTCTTTTCCAGATATAAACATTCATGTGAACAGCAGAGCAAGGCTAAAAAACACATTCCATTCTGGTTACATACAGATAAGAAGATTCACACGGGGAGGTGTGTAATAAGATTCACACGGGACTAAGCAACACCTCCATTCCGGTTAGATTCACACATGTATTGGGACATAATTTTTAACCGTTTCACCACACTCTTAAATGTTGCAATTGTACCAGCATCCACCACTTTCTCTGGCAGCTCATTCCATGCACATACCTTCCTCTGCGAGAAAAAGTTGCCCCTTAGGTCTCTTTTATCTTTCCCCTCTCACCCTAAACCAATGCCCTCTAGTTTTGGACTCCCGCACCCAAGGGAAAGACTTTGTCTATTTATCCTATCCATGCCCCTCATAATTTTGTAAACCTCTATAAGGTCACCCCTTCGCCTCCAATGCTCCAGGGAAAACAGCCCCAGCCTGTTCAGCCTCTCCTCATAGCTTAAATCCTCCAACCCTGGCAGCATCCTTGTAAATCATTTCTGAACCCTTTCAAGTTTCACAACATCTTTCTGATAGGAAGGAGACCAGAATTGCATGCAATATTGCACATTGGCCTAACCAATGTCCTGTACAGCCACAATCTGACCTCCCAACTCCTGTACTCAGTACTCTGACCAATAAAGGAAAGCATACCAAACATCTTCTTCAATATCCTATCTACCTGCGACTCCACTTTCAAGGAACTATGAACCTGTACTCAAAGGTCTCTCTGCTCAACAACACTCCCAAGGACCTTACCATTAACTGTATAAATCCTGTTAAGATTTGCTTTGCCAAAATGCAGCACCTCGCATTTATCTAAATTAAACTCCGTCTGCCACTTCTCGGACCATTGGCCCACCTGATCAAGATCCTGTTGTAATCGAAGGTAACCTTCTTCGCTGTCCACTACACTTCCAGATTTCGTGTTATCTGCAAACTTACTAAGTGTACCTCTTATGCTCGCAACTCTTTTTAAGGTGGTCGTTGTGCCTTTAAGGTGTATAATGTGAGTAATAAGTGAAAGTGATGTATTCAAGCCTTCCTTTATAGCACTAGACACACTCCCAATTTACTTAGAAGAAAACAAGGAGATATCACAGTGAGCTTTTAGAAATCAAATCACATTTATATATGCCTAATATAGCATTGAAATATTCCAAACATGCCTTAGAAGCAATAGATTATTTATGAATTGCTGTTAATTAAGGTAAAAATAACTACAAGTTTCCACTTAATAATCTCACAAAAGGCAAGCAAAAAGAATGACCAGTTAAGTTATTGCTGTCTCTTGAAGGACATTGAGAGAAGTAACTATTGTTCTTGAATAGCGTTACAGGATCATCTACATTCAAGCAAACAGATAGACAGCCTAGGTATAATGTCATCCAAGAATTTTGCCTCGGACAAAGTTTTACATTCTTAATACTGCAGAGTTATGACTATTTGCTGAAATCAATACCAGGATTTGAACCTAAAACCTTGAAAATGTGTTTAGCAAGCACATTACTTACAAAATATTGCATTTATACAGTATCTTTCACAAAGGAAAATATTACTAAGTGCTTCAAAGTTCAGGATGGCAAAATGGACAATAAATTGAAGGACAACAGTTTGGAAAGGAAGTGAAGACTTTTAAAAATAAGCAGGCTTTTAAGCAAGGCCTGAAAGGAGAAAGTGAAGATGGAGCGTAAGGTCCACACAGTTGATTGCACAACGACCAATGGTGGTCTAAAGGAGTTTTGGGAAACAAGAAGATACCAGAATTTGATCAATTTGAGTTTTCAAAGGTTTTTACAGTTTTCTAGTTTACAAAGAACTGGAGAAAGTTATAGAGATGGGACAGTGCTGGAATGAGACCTCAAAAGGATATGAATGTAAGAACGAGAATTTTAAATTTGAGACACTGGTAATTGAAACCCAGTATGAGCCAGCAAGCTTAGGGATGACAGGTGAGTTGGGCCTTGATGAGAGTTAGGATTTGGCAGGATTTTGGCTGAGTTCAATTTTATGGGGCAAAGTATGGAAGCCTAGCAAGACTAGCACTGCAATAATCAAGTGGTAAGAAATGAGCGATAATTTCAGTAGCAGACATACGGAGGCAATATTTCAGAGCTGGAAGTGTATGGTCTTTGTGAATAGATTTGAAATCAGAGATTCATAGCAGGGCAAACAAGAAATCAGGGACCTAAACAGGTTTGTTCAGTTTGAGGCATTTGTGGATCTGGGGGTATGGAATTGATGGATAAACAACTGAATTTGTGGTGAGCAAAGATAATGTTTTGGTTTCTCTAAAAAGCTTGAATTAGTAGAAGGGAGCAAGGATTTTAAGGCAAGGGCATACTGTTCTAAAGACAGGTACTAAACAACTACAGGTACACAATCATTTATCCAAAATCCGAAAAGCTCCAAAATCTTTGTGGAGTGTGGAGCATCGTTTTGGCGTGCAAACAGGTGACCCAACTCCACACCCACTCGAACCATGTCACTCCGATGTGACGTGGCCCAGCACTGGCAGACGTCAATTATGTCTCAATGCTGTACTATTCACACGTGTGTCTGTTGTGAGGTAACTTTTTTAATTGCACTGTGAAAATGTCATTTATTCTGAAAACTGAAAAATTCTGAATTCCAAAAAACAACCAGCCCCAAGGATTTCAGATAAAGAGTTGTGTACCTGTTTTAGGAATATCAGTTGTGGCCCAGTTGGTAGCATTCTTACCTCTGTGATAGAGGTCGTAGGCTTAAATCCCAATCTAGAGACTTGAGCACAGATGTCTGGGAGGACCCTCCAAGTATAGAGATAGAACTGCATTTTCAGTGGATGCCTCCTATTGAATAAGATGTTATACCAAGGCCCCATTGCACTAAGTTGGATGGAAAAGATTCTATAACACTATTTCAAAGTGGAGTAAGAGAGCTTTTCCTGTTATCCTAGGTAATATTTATTCAACTTCACAAAATACCAATTATGTCATATTTACATTGTCACATTGCTGTCTGTGGGACATAATTCCTGCAGGACAATAATCATTGCATACTTCAAAAAGTACTTCAGTGCCTATTAAAGTACTTTGAATGTTCTGAGTTTGTGAAAAATCTTCTATAAATGCAGGGTTTTTGTCCCTTTTTTTCCCCCTAATTGGAGGGAATTTCTGCTTATCTACAGCAGATTTAAAAATCTCAACAGCAGGTTATAGTCCAACAGGTTTATTTTGAAGTATTAACTTTTGGAGCACTGCTCCTTCATCAGGTAGCTATTGAACAGGATCATAAGACATAGAATTTATAGCAAAAGATCAGTGTCATGCAACTGAAACGATATATTGAACAAATCTAGATTGCTGTTAAGTCTTTCATCTTTTAGAATAGGTTGTAGGTTTCGGTTCATTAATATGTAAATCCCAGAACTTCTTTTAAGTCACTTTCTCAAGAAAAGAAGCTCTGGGATTTACATATTAATAGCAATTTAGGTTTGTTCAATATATTGTTTCAGTTGCATGACACTGTAATCTTCTGCTGCAAATTGCGTCTTATGATCCTGCTCCACAGTTACCTGAAGAAGCAGCGCTCCGAAAGCTAGTACTTCCAAATAAACCTGTTGGTCTATAACCTTGTGATGTGTGATTTTTAGCTTTGTCCACCCCAGCCCAACACCTGATTCCTGATCTAATTTTCCATGTTTCTAAAGCCATGATGACAACATAATCATTCACTTTAAGGTTATGGATGACAAAGGCCCCTATCACAGGTTGCTATTATTCAGGAGGGAGAAGCAGAGGATGGTCATTGTTGAACAACTGGCAGAGTTCAAGAGGTCAGAGATGGGAGAGATATTTGTCTTGATAACCTGGAGTTATCACTGAACTATGATTGACACTACCATTTTATTTGGTGTCTTCTCTATCATACGTATTGCCAACATGTCAATGACCATTATATTGTGTCTTTGAGATGCAAGTACAAAACATTTATCAAACATTTTGGTTATTGAAATGTTATATTAGTATTTTGATTAGTTGACAAATGAATGCAAATATTGAATTTTTTTTTAAATTTAAGAAACACCTTTAATATTTACTTCAATTTGCCCCCTTCCATTTTGTTTCAACATCTCAAAACAATGCATTGTTGGCAATTGAAAAATGCGATATCCCTGGCAGCCATAAAATGTCATTTGGCAACTGACTGCTGCATGTGTAATGATTTTCTTGACAAACATACTGCTGTTTATACATCCCTCTTTCATAGAAAAGGGTAAAAGAAGGAAGAAAGAAAGAATTGTCTTAATACTAGTTACTGGTTCCCCATAAGTGCTTGATTGGTTACTCATGATACAGAAAAATATTAATCTATCATGAAACAATATTGAATAACTTGAAATTATATTCAATATTAAACATTTCCCCTTAAACATGGTTTGTTAAATTGATAAAACACAAATTAAGTTAAAAAAGGAATCTCAGCATTAGGACCAAAACAATAGTTTATTAATAATGTTGATGGACTTCCCTGTACTTAGAATTACATGATCACAAAGAAACAAGGCACTTTTTGAATACAGATCTGTAAAGTCAACATGCATATGTTGTGGTGCAAATACATGACATTGTCCTTATTGCTATAATAAATTATTGCTTTATCCCATTTACTTTTATTATTTCCTGACTGATAAATTGCTCAGTTGTAAGCTCCTTTAATGCCTGCATAGCAGTGTCTCACCACATGCACTTTCTATAATTCAACGCCGACAAAATAGAAAATATGAACTGCATAGCCAGTTTAAATTCATTTAAACTCCATTCTCATCATATTGTGCTTTCTTTGGACTTCAAAAAAATCATAGAGCATGGCATTCTAAATAAGATAAATTTCCTGTTTACCAAGAGGAAGAATATTAATGGTGGGAAGCATTATATCTTGACACTCAGTTACAATCTTTAAGACTCGGTTTGCCACTCCACTGAGTAGAGCTCCCTTAACTTTGCTTTGGAAAATATACATTAGCCACCACACAACAGCACCAATGTTCATATTCTAATTTGCTGTATTAACCACTTTCAGAGATTGCATATTATAAACAATGTTGGCCCTGGCAATAATTTGAGATGTACCAAGTTCATTTCATGCAATGACTTTATGACAAAAAAAATGTACCTGTTATTTCATGAGACTGCATTACAACAAATGTTCAGCATGCAAATCCATGATGTCAATGATTTTGTTTTTAGTTCAAGAAATAGAGCAGGATTATACAAAATGGGTTGTAAGGAAGATAGTCACATCTCATTAACAACAACTTATTTGAAAATTTATTTTTGGTACCAAGGTAGACACACGCTGTATCATTTTTGTTTTTTATCTAGATTAATAGTGTCAGCACTGTGGAAATCTCAGGTGATAAAGTTATGAGCTTTCAATTCTGAAAGCTGCTGGAAGACATGACTGTGATTCAGCAAGATCTAATTCTTTTGGACCGTTCATGCTGAGATTTGGTGCTCCAAACTGGATTTTGTTTGTGTGCTTCTAATTTTAGTTTGGGAGAAGTGGGTATGACCTTGGAAATCAATTTTAAACCTAAATTTTCAACTAAGTAATTATCAGTAAAAGCAGGAAGTTAATCTTTCATTGCTATCCAGTAAGTTACATGGTGTTTAGAACTTTTCCAAACCATTATCGTCCTAGATCAAAAGAATTGTTTTTCCTTCAAAGGTTTTTGTTGTGTGGTATGTGACCCAAGACCATCACAGCACTGACCCAGACCCAAATGATGCAAGTCTCTCTCTCTCTCTCTCTAGGACATTATTGAGTAAACTTCCAATTCTAACCACCTAAACAAGTGGAAGAACCAAGGAGTAGATCTGAAGTACACTATTACCTCAGGTCACTTGAAGGCTTTCTTGCCAGTTGAAGAACAATAGTAAAGCACCTGGAATATATTATCTACCAGTGTTTTTAGTTTGAGGTTTGCAGCAGGCCAAAGAGAGAAAGACAAAAGTATTTTCTTTTTCACTGTTATAAAATAGAGTACCTAGAGAGCATACTAAGATCAATGAAAGAACAATTTTAATTAATTACAGTTAAGCAAAATTCTTAAGATAACTTTGCATGAATCTATTAAACCCATTGTACAGCTTGTGGTGAAAGTTCCTCTGAAGTTGGAGCTGTTCCTTGGAGTGTGTATACAGTTTTCTTAACTCCTCTACCATACAAGGTGCCAGAGTGAACATTTGTGGAAGCCTTCACTTTTTCATTGCTATCAGCACAGCCAGAATTTGCTTTTTCATTCTGGAGAGATTCAATTAAATCAAGGAGTGAGCTGGCAGCCAGCTCTACTTCACTGATCAACTGAGGTCCTTTCTTGTCCATTTTGCTTTCTCTAATGTAAGATGCTTTCACTTCATCAAATGAGAAAGTCCAGAGTGTATCAAATTTACCAGCCACATTCATTGCTGAGGAACAAACCATTTCTATGCACTTCTTAAGTTGGTCATTGACTTCATTTTCACCTGTAAAAAGGTTTATAAAGAAAAGTAATTAAATATTTTCATTCTCCAGTTATAAGGATCAAATTAGAGTTTTTAAAAATGAAGTGTTACATTGTGACAGAGGTGAATTAATTATGACCATGCATTGTTTTAACATAAAGTAACAATCCCAGGCTAGATCTAAAACAAAGTGCAGAAAACAAAACTGGGTTCAAGGCAAGTTGATTAAACTAGCAAAGAGTGAAAATAAAGAGACTTTTACAACTTTCTTTGTATAAAATGTTCACTGCTGACCAGCCTGGTAAAACTCCAGGTCAGTAGCATTTTTGATCTTTCAAAAATCACTGAAGTCAGGGAAAGTCCCAGGTAATTGGAAAATTGCTGTTGCAACCCCCTTGTTCAAGAAGGGATCAAGACAGAAGATGGAAACTTATAGGCTGATTAGCCTAACCTCGGTTGTAGGTAAAATTCTAGAATCCATCATTAAGGATGAAATTTATAAATTCTTGGAAGTGCAGGGTCGGATTAGAACAAGTCAGCATGGATTTAGTAAGGGGAGGTTGTGTCTGAAAAACCTGTTAGAATTATTTGAAGAGGTAACAAGTAAGTTAGACCAGGGAAACCCAGGGGATGTCGTCTATCTAGACTTCCAAAAGGCCTTTGATAAGGTGCCTCACAGGAGGCTGCTGAGTAAGGTGAGGGCCCATGGTGTTAGAGGTGAGCTACTGGCATGGATTGGCGATTGGCTGTCTGACAGAAGGCAGGAGAGTTGGGATAAAAGGTTCTTTTTCTGAATGGCAGCTGGTGAAAAGTGGGGTCCCACAGGGTTCAGTGTTGCGGCCACAGCTGTTCACTTTATATATTAATGATCTGGATGAAGGGACGGGGGCATTCTGGCGAAGTTCGCCGATGATACGAAGTTAGGCGGACAGGCAGGTAGTACAGAGGAGGTAGGGAGGCGAGAGCAAGATTCAGACAGTTTAGGAGAGTGGTCCAGGAAATGGCTGATGAAATTCAATGTGAGCAAATGCGAGGTCTTGCACTTTGGAAAAAAGAATACAGGCATGGACTCTTTCTTTTAAACGTGAGAAAATTCATAAAGCCAAAGTACAAAGAGATCTTGGAGTGCTAGTCTAGGATTCTCTAAAGGCTGATTTGCAGGTTGAATCAGTGATTAAGAAAGCAAATGTAATGTTGTCATTTATCTCAAGAGGGTTGGAATATAAAAGCAGCGATGTGCTACTGAGACTTTATAAAGCTCTAGTTTGGCCCCATTTAGAATACTGTATCCAAGTTTGGGCCCCACACCTCAGGAAGGACAAACTGGCACTGGAGCATGTCTAACGGAGGTTCATATGGATGATCCCTGGAATAGTAGGCCTAACACATGATGATCGGCTGAGGATCCTGGGATTGTATTGATTTTAGTTTAGAAGGTTGGGGGGAGATCTAATAGAAACTTACAAGGTAATGCATGGCTTGGAAAGGGTGGACCCTGGGAGGTTGTTTCCGTTAGGCAGGGAGACTAGGACCCATGGGCATTGCCATAGAATTAGAGGGGGTCAATTTAGAATGGAAATGAGGAGACATTTCTTCAGTCAGAGTGTGGTGGGCCTGTGGAATTCATTGTTATGGAGCGCAGTGGAGGCTGGGATGTTGAGTGTCTTCAAGACAGAGATTGATAAGTTCTTAATCTCGCAAGGAATTAAGGGCTATGGGGAAAGTGCAGGTAAGTGGAATTGAAACACACATCAGGCATGATTAAATGGCGGAGTGGACTCGATGGGCTGAATGGTCTTGCTTCCACTCTTATGTATTATGGTCTTATAGTAGAGACTGAATTCCATTACGGAAATGTCTGAAACAGTTAAGAGAATGTGGTTTAATATTTTAAGTTGTCAGGTATTATGCTCATTTATGTCATGATGGTTGGGCTTCAACACTTTGGTATTTTCTTCAAAATTCAGAGTTCAAAACCTTCACCTTATATATGTTGTGCATTGCATGCCATATTTAAGATAACCATTTGCCTCTTAGTTACAATATTAATCTCTGCAGAATAGTTGACCTATCCACCATTTTTTCCTGATCCTTTAGATCAATGAATGATACACATGCATTCAAATAATATGCACGTGGGCTAAAGTTAATGGGCGAGTTTATCCACAGGTTAAATAATATATAACAGTGAGGGTCACCCAGGATGCTGGGAATAACATACATGGAAAAAATGAAGTTAGCACATCCATGAGGGATTTAATGCCTTTTTGGCATCGTGTTCCTTATCCAGTTTAAGAGACCAGAATGTTATAACTGTAGGTTACCTCAGTGTGAAAATAAGTTATTTGACATTTTGTGTGAAAATCTGTACAGATTTCCATAATCCAATATTGCATGAGATGATGCAAACTTTCAGAACATTAAAAAAAAATTTGCATTTTTGTTGAGAACTGAAGTCCATGAAAGTATTCTGTCATGCTTAATGAATCTGTGATTCTGAAGTCAGGGCTGTTTAATCATCACAATTCAAGATGCAATGATAAAAGAATTTTTCACATTTTACGAATGGGCAGATGCCCCTACTTCATCTTGACACAGATTTGTTGAATGCTTTGTTTATGCATACCTTGATTGGACACATATGCAGAAGTGCTCAGGTAAATTTTCCCCACCTTCCCCAACAAATAAATCCAGAAAGATTATAACATAACAAAAACAGACTTCCAAATCACAAAACAGAGCAATATGTGCAACTATGGCCCAAACTAAATGGGCATGATAGACCACTGAAACATTTTAGAGGAAAACAAGCTTTGCAGGATTTACAATTAATAAGCAATTATTTCTCCCTCCTGCGTGAAGATGACTTTCATGGAGAAGTTGGGAGTGAGAGAAAACAAATTAGATGTTTTTAAAACCAAAAAGCTATTTAACAGTAAGAAATTGCAAGAGAAGCTGTTATATTCTAACTCTACACAGATAAAAATTAAACAGACCTATGTTTCAATGTAATATTTCACTAACAAAACCTCACAATTTTTAAATAAAAGCCACATTCTTTTTGTCCTGGTTTAAGTCCATCAAGATGATATACCTGGGGGCTGACTATCTAACAAATTAATCATGCTTCCAACTTGAAGAAATTGCAAGTTCAAATTACTTACAAAACAAAAATCAAAAGATATAGCTAATTTTGGAGATGAGGATTTGAATAATTTTCAAATGGTAGATTTCTCATGGTTCGCATGGTTAAAAGCCATAATTTAAAATATTTTACCTCTCAACACAGAAGTCATCATATGGTACATCTTGTTATAACTTTTATTAAACTCCACCAATTCACCACTAACATTGCTCAAATTCTTTATGGAGCTTGGGTGCCAAGTTGGACGTTCCTTGATTAGAGTACCCATCTTCTTGCAGAAAGTTATAATAAAAACAATAAAAAAGTCATAAATTATAAAGTGCAGCACTCAGTAAATTTAGCAGTGTTCCAACTTTCAATGCAACTGCCCTATTTCATTCAAAAGACTTGCAATCTCAAATAAACTAGATCAAATCATTTTAAAAGATAAATCAGATTGTCATAAATATAGACTCAATTATATTATACAATGCAACATTAGCATGCTAAGGATATTAAGACAGATGATCTAAATGGCACATTCAGTACCACAACTTTTACCTCTAAATTCCTTTTTATCAAGGGCTTCTATTGTATTAATAAGTCTAAAGGGCAATTGACATCCAATAACCTGCTCTGAAATTCTGTTAATATTTTGACAGCTGTGACAAATTCCACCACAGAAGCTGATATAATCCACAACATTCTAGAACAAGCAATTTTAATTATAATAATGCACATTATTAAAAAAAGTCAATTTACCCACCTCTACCCCAAAAATGCAATGGATGTTGGGACAGTGAATAATTTTAAGGGGGAGTTAATCAGATTTTTAATTGGTAATGGGCTGAAGGGAGATGGAGAAAAGGCAGGAAAATAGAGGTGAGGAGCGTATCAGTAATAATCGATTGGTGGAGCAGACTAAATGGGCCAAATGGCCTAATTTTGCTCCTATATCTTGTGAACTCTCAATATTCACAGATTCTCAAAGACAATCTAGTGTCTAGATCTTCAAAACAAATCAACTCTTTTTTTGTGACATACCCCATTTACCAAATTTAATTGAAATCAAATATTTTATTAAAGAAATACTATTTACAAACAGACTAACAAACATTACCCCAGATAATAAAAGAAGGCATTCAATCATAATCTTCTATACTTTCAACCTAAGCATCAATATAAGCTAGTATTACAAAATAAAGAACAAGCAGTGACCAAAATAAACTGAACAATGAATTTTTAAACAAGCTTAACAGACAAAAGTTGTCTTTTATAACCAATGATGATCACATGGTCCTGTGCCTGCTATATAAACATTTCAACTTGACAGTTTGCTTTGTGTGTTTTATATAGGTGACAAAGAGTTGACCACTGGAGGAGATACTTATTGGCTTTTCTCTTCCCACTTCAATAAATCACACACTATAACGCAAGTAGCCATTGGACTCCTTTGTTCCAAGAAGAAAACAGGTTTTCTCTATGTAATATTTAAACTCTGGTTTGCAATTTGCAAAACAGCAAACATTTCCAACTGCATGCCATGTCCAAGTGCCAAAAGACGTGCAATCTCAAATAAACTAGATGAATAAGCATTATTTTCCCAATTTAAATTGAAACAATGGTGTTGCCAAAGCAAGTTTAACTATTGTAAAACTTAAATCACCCAGCACCCAATTGTGTTACTGTAGTAACAAAAATGTGCACATCTCCTCAATAAACACGGCTAATTGATGACATGTGGCAGTCTATTCATATAGAGTAATGGATAAAAGACATTTTGACAAGCAAAATTTTAAAGAAAGGATTTCAATCATTAATCCTTTTACAGACTCTAATTAATAAAATGCAAATTTCATATTGTACATCCTAGCTTCATCCAGAAATTGTTTGCACTCAGTCAGGGAAGAGACTGTGGTGCTGGAGATAACGGAACCTGTTTTGTCCAGATAAGATGTGCATCAAGCACAGGACCAGCAGTAAATAGATATGAACATACGCATAGGTCTAAATCTTCGAAGAGCCTACCAATATCACTATTACATTATCTATTAAGTCAGAACATTCTATTTTAAAATAGGAAGATTCATTTGAATTCGGTTTAGCTCATGTTATGGAATAAAATTAATATAGCCAAGATAGATATTCAATTAATTACTGAAATGTCAGGTTAAATACTAGCATTTTTAAACAAGTCAGCAAATAAAATTGGTTCTTTACATAATTTCTTACAAGTTACAACTGATTCCGAGCATTTTTACTTAAACCAACTTGCTAAATGTAATTATGGGTGTATAATTTCATTCATAAGAATTTGAGTTTCAAATTGGTTGAAATTTGAGTGTTGGTTACTTCTATGGAGAGTTTTCTTTTAAAAAAAGGCCAGACAGACCTTCCAGAACAGTGACGAAATCCAGCATTTGTCAAAATGCAGGTGTCTACAGACCCCTGTGGTGTTAATAGGTGGGGTAAATATTTAAAGTTAAAAATCACACATCAGGTTATAGTCCAACAGGTTTATTTGGAGCATTGCTTCTTCATCAGGCGATTGAGGAGAATAAGATTGTAAGACACAGAATGTATAGCAAAAGTTTCCAGTGTGATGTAACTGAAATTATATATTGAAAAAGACCCACATTGTTTGTTAAGTCAATTATCCTTTAGAATTACCATGTTGGTATCAGTTCTTTCATATAAAAAAAGTTTTGCGGTATACATAAGTTACATTCTCAAGTGCACTTTAACAATTGGTGTCATGTCAGCCCAGATAAGGTACTGAAAGGTGTTAATTCCCTGTGAGGCTGTCTGTGCCACAATGGTCGGACTGATTCTAATCTAAAAAATGGATTTTCAGAATCTTAAATGGATTCATGCAGTTTTTGAGCAAATTAAAATGTAATTCAGCAAGTACAAATTCACTTCACAAACTTATGTGCATGTCTGCATGTGGGTGGGTGTGGGGGGGGGGTGCTTATGAGCATATGAGAGAGCGTGTGTATGTGTGTGTCTGAGCGTGTGTGTGTATGTGTGTGTCTGAACATGTGTGTATATGTGTGTCTGAACATGTGTTGCAATGGGGTCACCTATAGTGCGATATGAACCCAATGTCCCAGTTGAGGCCATCCCCTTGGGTACCGAACTTGGCGATCAATAGCCAAGGGTTCATGTCACACTACAGGTGACCCCATTGCACTATATACACACACAGACGGACACAGACACAGACCCTCTCTCACACGCTCACACATACACTCAAACACACACCCTCTCAGAGACACTCCTAAGCCCCCCCACCACACCACACACACATCCACATGCAGACATAACATAGGTTTGTGGGGTGAATTTTTATTTGCAGAATAACATTTTAATTTGCTCAAAAACTGCATGAATCCATGTAAAATTCTGAAAATTCACTTTTTAGATTAGAATCAGTCTGACCATTGTGGCACCGACATCCTCACGGAGTTAACACCTTCAATACCTTATCTAGGCTGACATGACACCAATTGTTAAAATGCACTTGAGAATGTAACTTTTTTTAAAAACGTTTTGCGATTTACATATGAAAGAACTGATACCAACATGGTCATTCTAAAAGATGACACACTTAAACAATCCAGGTATTTTTCAATATATAATTTCAGTTACATCACACTGGAAACTTTTGCTACAATCACCTGATGAAGGAGCAGCGCTCTGAAAGCTAGTGATTCCAGATAAACCTGTTGGACTATAACGTGTTGTGTGATTTTTAACTTTGTACACCACAGTCCAACACTGATGTCACCAAATCATAAATATTTGAAGGTCATCAATTTTGTTTTCAGTTCAGAAGAACCAAGGATGAGGGCTGAGCTCAGAAACAAGTTTCATTTCTCTACCAGGGTACTTCAGAGAAGTACATCACTCAGAAGTATTTAGTAGATAAAGCGTTCAATCTAAGAGTTTGCATAGAAATCTGCAGGTTATTAGAATTGGAAAAGCTTAAACTCCCAGATTTGTGGAAAAGTTCATGTCATCTTCCCATATTTCAAAAGGACTCATCAAATTGGCTTCACCATCCACAGCCAAAAAACTGTACGGGGTCAGTCAAGTAGAACCTCAAGGTATGAGATAGTGGTGTAATCTCTTAGGACTTGAGACTGTGTAATGGATACTGTCAGCAAACACATCAAAACTTCACTTTGCTGTGTGTTATAAGCTCTTTCTAATAACTTTCCATGTTTGGATAGCATGACCTTTTAAAATACTTCTGCTTTCATGTGATAAATCTACATTTTTAAAGCAAATATGTAGCCTCGTATAAATATGTTTCAGTGACTAACCATCAGTTGAACTAACGAAACCAAAAAAAAGTGATCTATTAATTACTCCCGGTGCTACGAGCTAGTAAGAGCAGGAATAGGAGGATAGAGCAGATGAATGCATGGCTGAGGAGCTGGTGTACAGGAGAAGGATTCACATTTTTGGATCACTGGAACCACTTTTGGGGTAGAAGTGACCTGCACAAGGAGGACAGATTGCACCCAAATTGGAAGGGGATTAAACATACTGGCAGGGAGATTTGCTTGAGCTGCTCAGGAGGATATTTTTAGATACTTACAGCGTGGAAACAGGCCCTTCGGCCCAACAAGTCCACACCGACCTGCCGAAGCGCAACCCACCCAGACCCATTCCCCTACATTTATCCCTTCACCTAACACTACGGGCAATTTAACATGGCCAATTCACCTAACCTACACATTTTTGGATTGTGGGAGGAAACCAGAGCACCCAGAGAAAACCCACGCAGACACTGGGAGAACATGCAAACTCCACACAGACAGTTGCTTGAGTCGGGAACTGAACCCGGGCCTCTGGCGCTGTGAGGCAGCAGTGCTAACCACTGTGCCACCGTGGTACTAGTAAGGTGGGAGGGAGCGACCAAGGGGATCGTGAGGAAAGAGATCAATCTGAGACTTGTACAGTTGAGAACAAAGGTGAGTGAAACAGTCAGGGCAGGCAGGGATAAAGCAGAGAGCAAGGTAGGACTGATAAATTAAACTGCATTTATTTCAATGCAAGGGGCCTAACAGGGAAGGCAGATGAACTCAGGGCATGGTTAGGAACATAGGACTAGGATATCATAGCAATTACAGAAATGTGGCTCAGAGATGGACAGGACTGGCAGCTTAATGTTCCAGGATCAAATGCTACAGGAAGGACAGAAAGGGAGGCAAGAGAAGAGGGGGAATGGCTTTTTTGATAAGGGATAGCAGTATAGCTGTACTGAGGGAGGGTATTCACAGAAATACACCCAGGGAAGTTATTTGGGTGGAACTGAGAAATAAGAAAGGGATGATCACCTTATTGGGATTGTATTATAGACCCCTAATAGTTAGAGGGAAATTGAGAAACCAATTTGTAAGGAGATCTCAGTTATCTGTACAAATAATAGGTGGTTATGGTAGGGGATTTTAACTTTCCAAACATCGACTGGGACTGCCATTGTGTTAAGGGTTTAGGTGGAGAGGAATTTGTTAAGTGTGCACAAGAAAATATTCTGATTCAGTATGTGGATGTACCTACTAGAGAAGGTGCAAAACTTGACCTACTCTTGGGAAACAAGGCAGGGCAGGTGACTGAGGTGTCAGTGGGGGAGCACTTTGGGGCCAGCGACCATAAATCTATTAGTTTTAAAATAGTGATGGAAAAAGATACACCAGATCTACAAGTTGAAGTTCTAAATTGGAGAAAGGCCAATTTTGACAGTATTAGGCAAGAACTTTCAAAAGCTGATTGGGTGCAGATGTTCACAGGCAAAAGGGCAGCTAGAAAATGGGAAGCCTTCAGGAATGAGGTAACGAGAATCCAGACAAAGTATATTCCTGTTCGGGTGAAAGGAAAGGCTGGTAGGTATAGGGAATGCTGGATGACTAAGAAATTGAGGGTTTGGTTAAGAAAAAGGAAGCAGATGTCAGGTATAGACAGGATAGATCGAGTGAATCCTAAGAAGAGTATAAAGGCAGTAGGAGTATACTTAAGAGGGAAATCAGGAGGGCAAAAAGGGGACATGAGATAGCTTTGGCAAATAGAGTTAAGGAGAATCCAAAGGGTTTTTAGAAATACTTTAAAGGATAAAAGGGTAACAAGGGAGAGAATAGGACCCCTCAAAGATCAGCAAGATGGCCGTTGTGTGGAGCTGCAGGAGATGGGGGAGATACTAAACGAATATTTTGCATCAGTGTTTGCTGTGGAAAAGGACAGGAAGATATAGAATGTAGGGAAATAGATGGTGACATCCTGAAAAATGTCCATATTACAGAGGTGGAAGTGTCTTGAAACACAAAAGTGGATAAATCCCCAGGAGCTGATCAGGTGTACTGGGAAGCTAGGGAAGTGATTGCTGGGCCTTTTGCTGAGATATTTGTATCATCAATAGTCACAGGTAAAGTGCCAGAAGACTGGAATTTGGCTAATATGGTGCCACTGTTTAAGAAGGGTGGTAAGGACAAGCCAGGGAACTATAGACCTGTGAGCCTGACGTCAGTGGTGGGCAAGTTGTTGGAGGGAATCCTGAGGGACAGGATATACATGTATTAGGAAAGGCAAGGACTGATTAGGGATAGTCAACATGGCTTTATGCGTGGGAAATCATGTCTCACAAACTTGATTGAGTTTTTTGAAGTAGTAACAAAGAAGATTGATGAGGGGCAAGCGGTAGATGTGATCTATATGGGTCAGTAAGGTGTTCCTATGGGAGACTGATGAGTAAGGTCAGATCTCATGGAATACAGGGAGAACTAGCCATTTGGATACAGAACTAGCTCAAAGGTAGAAGACAGAGGGTGGTAATGGAGGGTTGTTTTTCAGGCTGGAGGCCTGTGACCAGTGGAGTGCCACAAGGATCGGTGCTGGGTCCATTACTTTTCATCATTTATATAAATGATTTGGAATGTATAGTTAGTAAGTTTGCAGATGACACCAAAATTGGAGGTGGACCGCGAAGAAGATTACCTCAGATTACAATGGGATTTTGATCAGATGGGCCAATGGGCTGAGAAGTGGCACATGGAGTTTAATTTAGATAAATATGAGGTACTGCATTTTGGGAAAGCAAATCTTGGTAGGACTTATAGACTTAATGGTAAGGTCCTGGGGAGTGTTGCTGAACAAAGATCTTGGAGTGCAGGTTCATAGCTCCTTGAAAGTGGAGTAGCAGGTAGATAGGATTGTGAAGGCGGTGTTTGGTATGCTTTCCTTTATTGGTCAGAGTACGGAGTACATGTTGGGGCTGTACAGGACATTGGTAAGGCCACTGTTGGAATATTGCGTGCAATTCTGATCTCCTTCCTATCGGAAATATGTTGTGAAGGTTGAAAGGGTTCAGAAAAGATTTATAAGGATGTTTCCAGGGTTGGAGGTTTTGAGCTATAGGGAGAGGTTGAATAGGCTAGGGCTGTTTTCCCTGGAGTGTCAGAGGCTGAGGGGTGACCTTTATAGAGGTTTATAGATTCATGAGGGGCATGGATAGGATAAATAGACAAAGTCTTTTCTCTGGGGTGAGGGAGTCCAGAACTAGAGGGCATAGGTTTAGGGTGAGAGGGGAAAGATATAAAAGAGATCCAAGAGGCAACTTTTCCACTCAGAGGGTGGTACATTTATGGAATGAGCTGCCAGAGGAAATGGTGGAGGCTAGTAGAATGTATCTGGATGGGTATATGAATAGAAGGGTTTGGACGGATATGGGCCAGGTGCTGGCAGGTGGGACTAGATTGGGTTGGGATATCTGGTCAGCATGGACGAGTTGGACTGAAGGGTCTGTTTCCATGCTGTACATCTTTATGACTCTGTGACTCTAAACTGGGTTTCATTTTGTGATTGAACTTGTCCAGTAGTACCACCAACTGGGATCGCAATATTTTATTTGACCCAAATTGTAAGTTAAACAATACGAAGGAGTAAATTGCTATTTTAAATGTTAATGTTGCAAGGGAAAGATTTTTAAGAAGAGATATAAACAGGCTGTCTTTTAGGTTTAGGTTAGAAGGGTACTTGCACAAGACCCAGAATGTATTGCAATAAACTCCTCATTCACACAGACATGCCAACATAAGATGATTACAACAAAGAAAGGCAACATGCACTGAGATCTTTGGAAAAGATGGAGAGATTACTTTTACTTTAGCTCTTCAAGGTGGTCATTAGAAATGTTGCAGTCCAGATAAATCTCCTTTCAGCTCACTATAGAAAATGAAGGTTGGAGGTTTCTGGTGTTTAACTCAATGATTCACTCCAAGGAACAGCAAGTTTGTTTTTTTTAAGTCAATTTGGTTGAGCACCCTGTAATTAAAAAAAATCAATAATGCAAGACAGGCAAATTAGCTCCACTTTTCTGTTGTGGATATTTTCGGCAGGATCCTTTTACTCATACCCTCTCTGACACTCTGGATTGTTGTTAGGATTAATAAAGCATTTCCTAACACAAGCCAGTTTCCATCATGTGACAACAGTTTGTTGTTTTCCATTGCCAACACAATGGATTAATGGCAAAACAATTTTTCCACAGAAAGAATGAATTATAACTGTTTGCACCTTATTGGGATAAAATGGCTTCCATCTCAACCCTTTTTCTGAAATTTCAAGTTTGCAGATACCACATATTGCAGGGAATGATTGTTTTGTATTACTGTCTGAATGCTTACAGAGACTGAGGTACAACAAACTTCTGATGTTGGAGATCTGAAACAAAAATAAACATTGCTGGAAAAACTTACAGGTCAGGCAGCATCTGCAGGAAGAAAGCAAGAGTCAACATTGAGTCCAGTGACTCTTTATTAGAACAGTTCTGATGAACAGTCACTGGACTCAAAACATTAACTCTGCTTTCTTCCCACAGATGCTGACAGTCCTGCTGAGTTACTCCAGCGATTTCTGTTTATGTTCCAGACAGTAATAAGAGCTAATTGCACCCTAATGTTTCTTCAATGTTAAGTCATAAAAGGAGCAATTTGCATTTTAAATGACTGTCCAGCAGTAAGTCCAAAAACTTTGTTGGTCCCAGTCTGTACAGAAACTAAAAAGAGGTATCTGACCCCAGACTCCACCTTGGATGAAGGTAAATTGTCCACATTCAATTCTATCTAAACTTAAAATGGTGATCCTCCCCAGACATCACAGGCATAAAGCAGTGTAACAACTGGCAAATAGCACATAAATTGTAAAATTTCTTAATTACTTCTTTTTAAAAAATCCTAATGGCAATGTGAAATGGAAAGTAAATCCAAAATCAATAACCTCAAAAAAACTAACATCAACAAATAAGCTTTTGTGTCATTATACTAACTAAAGGTTAGATGACATTCTTGGACAGAGAAATAAGAGTTAACATTTCAAATCAGCATGATTCTTCTTCCATACTGAAAAGAAGTCAGATGTTAACCCTGTTTTTCTTTCCACAGATACTGCTAACCTGCTGAATTTCTCCAGCATTGTCTGTGTTTCAGATTTCCACCATCTGCAATATTTTGCTTTTATTAGATATCGTTTTTTCATTCTCAACATCCCCACTCTGCCTGACAACAGCAGCAAGTCCAGCTTATGAAACTATTCCTCTACACAGTAAAGAAGATGAATTTTGCACTGACCCTGAACTGACAACACTATAAAACCCCATTTATTTTTCTGTAGATAAAAATTCCTTCAATATCTGAAGATTGAGGAAGTAATTTTGACTACAAACTACAGTTGCAGTGACACTATACATTTTATTTCCTTTGTTGGAAAGTGCACATACTGTAGTATTAGCCACAGCTCATTGTCTGCACTAATGCCAAAGTCAGAAGATTGTGGCTTCAAGAGCTGCTCTAGAACATGAGCACAAATCTTAATGCTGAGTGCAGTACAGTTCTCAGTGAGTACTGTATTAATCAGAACACTGCATCTCTCTTATGTATAAATTTGGGACTCCATCTATTCTTTCAGGTGAATGCAAAATATCCCACAGTACTTTCAAATAAAAGCAAAAGGAGTTGGTCAATGTTTAATCTTCAACAAACATCACAAAAAACAGATTACCTCATTGTTATCACATTCCTGTTTGAGCAGATTTGCAATGCCTAATTTGGTTGTCCCATTGCCTAAATTACAACAGTGAGTGTATGTCAGAAGTACTTCATTATTTGTAACGCACTTTGGGAAGGTGCATGGTCATGAAAATGCTATATAAATGCAAGTCAGTCTTTCTTTTTAACAGTGGCATTGACACATGCATATTTGAACACTGGAAATAGATCCAGTAATGAAGCAGTACTAGTGGAATATCACTTGCAGAAAACCTCTGGAGTAATGGAGCACTTTGTTCGCCATTTCGTTATTGTTTATCTGAAAGAAATGATTCGCAATGTGTCAATTCTATTTGGAAACAACCAGTATCTCACTGAAAAACCCATTTGTAGTAAAGCCTAGGCATAAAGTGACCATAAAACTACAGGTTCACCATGTCTTCAAACCTGACTTCAGCCAATGTCTTCACATCACTATCATGATCACAGAGTCACAGAGTTATACAGCATGGAAACAGACCCTTCAATCCAACTCATCCATGCCGACCAGATATCCCAATCTGACCTAATCCTATTTGGCTATATCATTAAATTTCAGACAGAACAGAAAGCCAAACCATTTTTAAGATTCTTTATCTTGGAAATAGCAAACATAATAAAATAAAATGTGTTTCCATAGCTGTTCAGCGAGTTCAGCACACAATGGGAACTCTCTTAGGGGGTCGGCGATGGCCTAGTGATATTATTACTGGACTGTTAACTCAGAGACCCAGGTAATGTCTGAATTATTAGGTGTTAGACAGCAATTCAGTTTTGCTTTGAAAATGCAGCCATTTAAACTAAGCACAAATCAACCTATTTTCAATCTTTCAATTAAAGATTATAACTCCCATTAAAGATTTCAACAGATGTAAAAGAGAGGTCTCACTGGACATAAAACTTACCAATAAAACAATAACCACAGATGAATACATTTAAAGCATGTTAACACAAGCTACAAATGGCTCTGATTTTCAAGATACCCATTTGAAATAGTAACATTAAATCATACTTATTTTTCCATGCATAGACTACAGCAGCAATTCTTGATTTTGCAGAGCAATTTTTAAGTGAGAGACATTCTGTACAGGAAGGATTAATATTATACCAAAATGATTATCACAAAATAACAAGACAATTAAAATAACAAGCCCTTTCATTTTCTCTGACATTAAAATACTTTTGTTATTTGTTCTTACTGAAAAGCAAGAAATGTGTGGATGTTGACAGTGGATTTAATAAAAACTCCACAAATATTAATACTTGGTCTCTTGTTTATATATTTTACCAAGTTATTGTCAGCAAAGCTCAGGACATATTCTCAAATTGCACCTACAAACCATATTCAGCAACCTTCCACTTAACGCGCATATTTGAAAAATTGAAAATACCTAATGTAATAGCTATGTACAATAGCTATTGTCCATCTTTATCTGTTCATGAACATTGCTTCCAGGTGGCATCCATCATAAAATTAAAACTTTGCTAACAAGGCATTATAGGATGCAACTTGGTATTAAATCAGAACACCTACCAACGCTAATGACAAAAAGGAAGCACAGAAATAAAGTGATGCAATACTTTCCAGAATTACAATTTTAAAAGATAGGTTACTGTAATAAACTGAGGCTCGAGATGTTACACACATTCAAAAACAAACATTCCTGACTCAAACATTTTCTATTTTATTTCTATGAAATGCTGCTCTCTGTTGAGGTAGGACAAACATTTTCATGCACAAAATAAACAGTACTTACATACTTCTGTTCACCACTCAATTTATTCTTTTGGGCCATATAGGTAACAGAAGTGTCAGTCATAAAAGTTTAACATTACAATGAATGCAAATCTTTAATATCCCTCACCTTTTTAAGTTCCATGAGATAGTTTTGTATTGACACCGACAATGCCATGCTCCACTTCTTTAATTTCTCAAATACCTCAAACGTTAAAAAAAAAATTGCTGTACTTATTATACAAAATCTGCACATATCATATATATGTATATACAAATAACTGTCTGCTCTTAATATGGCGTGGAACTCGAACATTTCCTGGGTTGAAAATTGATTGCTACACTATGGTTAGGGTGTACAGCTCTGGTCGTCATATTCTAAAGGAAGAGACGTTGGAAAACATGCAAAAACATTTGTTTGGATGATATCGGAACTGTGTATCACGACAGACTGAACAAATTGGAGCTCTCTCTTAAAAACATGCAGAGGGGAGAAAGAGGGATGATTAAGAAAATGTTTTTACTTGTGAGTGCAAGACGAGGGGTCGGAAATATACATAGCCACAAACACATCCAATAGAGAGAGAATTCAAAAGAAACATTTACTCAAAAGTGTGGCAAGAATGTGGAATGCACTATGACAAGGAGTTATTGGAGCAAATAGCACTGATTTATTTAAAGATAGGCTAGATGAATAAATGAATGAGAAAAAGAAGTATTGCTGATAGATGAAGTTCAGCAAGAAATGGTTCATGGGAACTGTAAATTAATGCTCTGTGTCTGTGAAATATGTTAAGGTTTATTCATTTTATCTTGAATGAATCATGTTAATAATGAGTAAAGATATTTCATAACAATTATATAGATAACTACAGCTATAGAAGATGGTCCTTTCCCCAAGAAAGCTTAAGCTGGGGATAAGGATATTAAAAGATACTGAGTAACTGAACAACTCAGTAACAGAAGAATGGTGAGAAACACAGGTCCAATGACTAATTAGTCCAAAGTGTAGCTGTAAGTTACTTGAAAGAGCTCCCCTGAAATTATCTTAGAAGGAAGTGGGGAAGAGAACGAGGTAGGATTTGGTGAGGAAGAAACTTTAACTACGTGAGAAAGTTTCACTAAGGGAAAGGTGTTGTCATCCTTGCAACAGGTTCTGTCCAAGTGATGTCATCTTGCAATCATCTAGAAGGGGCCTTGGATGACAAGGACAATACTTGCAAATTAATGGACATTCTACATAAAGGAAGTTTTTTTTTATGCTCCTAAAATGTCTTCTGCCTAAATCTGCTGGTTTATCAACTTGAATGAATGGCACAGAGGTTAATTAACTACCTCAGGTGATGAGTGAATTCACTTATTACCTGAATCAATGCTATAAGGTAATATTACAGCACTAAATAAACAAAGCCTTTAATGCAAATCATCTTGCATTTAACTCCATTAACATACAATAATTTCTTCAAAGCTCTCACACTCACTATTCTGTATTTACCAAGAGAAAAAAATCAGTGTTGCCATGCAACAAAACAGTTGCTTCAAGGCTATGTACACTACCTACTGGTGAATGAGAGCATTAACCTATTGACAAATGGAATGATATTTCTCGTCACTTGCAATCTTTTATTAACCTCACGATGCTATACATTTAGGGTGATAAACAACAACTTTTGCTAAATTAAATCTATCTTTGGGAGGCATAAACACTTTCATTTTGTTAATCTTTTACATACAGCCAGCAGTTGTAGAAGCGGAAAGTGATGAAATGACAAGAAAATCAAACAACTGCAGACGTTGGAAATCAAAGAAAACAGAAATTGCGGGAAAGACTCAGTAGATCTGGCAGGATCTGTGGACAGAAAGCAGAGTTAGTTTTTAGGGTCCAGAGACCCTTTTTTTTTCAGAACAGATGAGGCTAGTTGTCATACTGCAACAAATCAACAACCTCAAATATTTGAACCTGTATGTATAAATATTTTGAAACACAAGTCATGACTTCAGATGTAGTATAGGTCTCTTGGTCCATATCATGATAAACATTTGAACAATTAAATTAATTTATTAAAACTCCTGTCTTCCTAAAATGATTTTTAAAAATTACTTCATATTAACATCATCACTAACAACTCAATAGTATTTGAGGAATACAGCAGAAAAAGTGCTGGCAGTGTTAAAGATTTTATGGCATGGTTAGTGCAATAATGCATTTTGCAAATAAGATAGTTCAATTTATGAAGAACACAAGAAATAAGAGCAGCAGTAGCCCATATGGGCCTTCATGCCTGCTCCGCCATTCAATACAGTCATGGTTCATCTTGAACTTCAACTCCACTCCCCCGACACTGCTCTTTTCATAACCCTTGGTTCCCTGAGAGGTCGAAAATCTTTCCTCTCAGCTTTGAATGTATTAAATTATGGAGCATATGCAACCCTCCAGGTAAAGAATTCCAAAGATTCACATTTCTTTGAGAGAAGTAATTTTTCCTCTTCTCAGTCCTAAATGGATCACCACCTTTTTCAGCGATCCTATGTTTTAATAAAGTAATGACAAATTTTTGTCTTTTTTCACATTCCTATCTTGTGAAGGATAACTTGATAACTTAAACAGGCCAGTTGCGAGTGATGAACAATGGTTTGAAATTTCTCAAAAGCTGTGATTCAAGACAACCTTTGGATTCTCCCATTCATTTTCAAGCTTAGATAAGGATGTGGCATGCAGGATAAATGAACATATTCAAAGATATTATGAGTATCTTTACAGTATATAATTATCTATATATTATTGCACTGATTATCACAGAATCTGGGAGAAAAATACCAGAACTCATGATTAATTTTGATTTCAAAATTAGTTATGCAAAGAAAAGCAAATTGCTTTAAATAAAATTATACCCATTACTCAATCCAATCAATTAGGTATTGCAAATTTAACATACCATATGATGAATTTCAAACAGTCAGATTACCTCCAACTTTGATGATGGTCTTTGCAACAACTTCTGATGGTCCTTGATATTTTTTAGACCAGCATCCAAAAGACCTTCCATTCCAGATTCTACTCCTTCAAAAAGGCAGGTCATAACACTCCTCTGTGAAGACATTTGGAGCATAATTCAAGTTTAGTACCAAAGTAAAAAGGGAAGTTTTTTTATTTAAGTTAGATGTGTAGATTTTGAGTAATGTGATTTGGTTTGGAAACAGTATGATCCAAAGTATGTAATATATTATCATTTAGGAATTTAAATGTTTAAAATAGAGGCAGATGGGATTAGGTTTCAGTTCTTTGAAGGTAGCTTTCTATTTTAGAAAGGTCAGAAAAAGTTATTTGAAAAAGTGACCTACATACAGAATTTCTAAGCAAACACACAGAATTTCTAAGCAAATTCTAAGAAAATGCCCAGCAAGAAATCTGTAAAGTTAATTTATAAAGTGCTTAAATTACTGAGTTTATGATCTGCAGAAAAACAAATGGTCAAAGGTCACTTAGTTTAGTCTGAATTCTGTTCAGAGGAATCAGGTTTCACTTTCATTCCAGCAGAAGAATAAATCTTCAGTTCAGGACAGCAGTTTCACCCTCATAAATAGGGAAGGATAGTTTGTGAAATCTCCAAGCTAAGTGAGTTGTACAGAACTTTCAAGCATTCAGAACTAAAAACAAATTTCAGCTATCAGAAATAGGTGGTGGTTCAGGCCACTAGATCTGTAAAGAAGTCTTAAAACTGTTTCAGGAATCCAAGAATGAAAACTGGAAAAGTTAGTTAAGAAAGAAATTAAGAGTTAAAATTGGAGTGATATTTTTCTGGGATTAATTATTCGAAAAAGGTTTTCCTGGGATAAGGGTTGAATTTTGTTGTTACTGCTTATGACAAGAACGTTTCAATTTGATTTACATATATGTAATTTTTTTTCTTTTGTTTAATAAATTTGAGTTTTTGTATTTAAACAACTTGGCAGCCTTATTTTGTACATTTCAATAATTAATCATCATGGTAACAAAACTATAGAAATAAAACCTCTGATCTGTCAAGACATGTTTCATTCTGGGCTCTTTTCGTCCAGTATTACTATCAGCTTTTGATTACAGCAGCAGAAACAATTCACCTTTGTCAGATTCCATGCTGCAAGATATATAAATATGGTCACATCTTGAATTCAAGACATCTAGACAGCAAATGGACAACACCTTTCTATACTGTCAATCACCATTTGTTTGTGTCTCTCTCCAGTCATTCAACTTTCAATCAGAAGTTCCAATTTCATACTCTAACCAATTATCATGGCCTGGGCGAAAGAGATAAAGCAGAAAAAAGAATGGATAGCAGGTTGTTGACGAATTTCATCAAAAACTCAATCAAAAAGTTTTCAAAGGAGAAAAGCAGACTGAGTCCAGGATTTAGGAGCCAATGGTAGCATATGGCCAAGGCAGTGAAAGACTGTGTCATTAATACTATGTAGAGAAGGAATAGACAGATATAGATAAATTAATTCCAGAAGTTGGGAATTTACAACAAATATATGTAATCTAAAAAGTAAAATAGACATTTGAAGAAAAATCACAAAGCATTTTTTCCAAGGTTAGTGAAAATCTGGGGCTCTAGAATTTCCACAGTAAAATTGATAACACTTTTAGGACACTAGGAAAAGACATCAAAAGTTATGGAGCAGTAGTAGGAAAATAGAATATAGGTACAGTACAATTGAGGACTGAATACTGGGTAAAAAAGACAGGAGCCTGACTAGCCAACTCCTGTTCCCATGAAAATATGGGAGAGAATTGATATTAGGATTTTAAATTGAAAATCTTGAGGGACAAGGACGTGTTTTAAAACTTGACTGGGATAAACAGATCTCGAATAAGTTTGGGTTTTAATAGAGTGGAACATGACAGACTGTTAAAGCAGACTAAAAAAGTCACAAACCAATATACATAAAATAATGAGATGGATGCAGAGGCAAGGTGGCACAGTGGTTAGCACTGCTGCCTCACAGCGTCAGAGACCTGGGTCAATTCCCGCCTCAAGCAACTAACTGTGTGGAGTTTGCACATTATCCCAGTGTCTGCGTGGGTTTCCTCCGGGTGCTCTGGTTTCCTCCCACAAGTCCAAAAATGTGCAGGTTAGGTGAATTGACCATGCTAAATTGCTCGTCGTGTTAGGTGAAGGGGTAAATGTAGGGGAATGGGTCTGGGTGGGTTGCGCTTCAGCGGGTCAGTGTGGACTTGTTGGGCCGAAGGGCCTGTTTCCACACTGTAAGTAATCTTAGTCATCTAAAAGTTATTTTGGTGATATTAACAAACAGATGACAAGGATTAAGAATTTGATGCATAGTCCTTAGTACAAACATAACAGATAGAATCAATATTCAGGAGCGGAATGTATGGTGGGTGTGGAAACAATGGCTTTGGTCTTATTGGTCTTTAAATGAGAGAAGTTTGACTCATCCATTAGAATCAGAATTGTAAGGATGATTGATAATAGCAGCTGACCCAGTGCTTGCATATGATACCACAGAGGTAGGCGAGGAAGAGAAGGCAACCAAGGATACATCAGTGAAGGATTTCAGAGGTGATAATGCTACATAGATCATTGCTATCGAAACACACCTGATTGTAAAGTTAAATGCCGTCAATGTGAGGCGGACAAGTAGACAAACCAAATAAATGAACCATTTGTTATCTGAAAAGATGGTGTCAAGCTTGGTGTTCATCACAAAAATGACTGAAGATTACACAACATCTGAAAGGAGGTTATGACAGACGATTCTAGAAATTCTAACATTTTGGCAATTTATTTTAAGCACATATGTTATTTTTTAAACATGAAACTTCCTTAAAATACAGAAAGAACAGATTTCATACTATTCATTCAATTCTCAATGTTTGGAATTTTTTCTTGAGGCTGGAAAAACGCAGTACCTTGTAACTGGGTGAATCATCTATGTTCTCTTCGTCAAAATTCAGCTCCATGCTCATGAATGCTGCCAAATGACCTATGTGCTTTACAAGTCTTCTAATTGTTTGGCTTATTTTGTTCTCAGCTTCCATTACCATGGAAGAAATGTCTGAATCACAGCCCTGGAAACACACAAACAGACATAATGCTTTATTCAATATCTTGCTGCAAGCTTAACTCCTCCTCCTCCAGTTTTCAGAAATCCTATATGCAGGCAAGAATTTATTAGAATAAAACTTCACTGGTATTCAATTTTTTTGTTCTGAAACTGTTGCTTTTTTTTTAGTAAACAAGCAAAACAATTGCATATGTTGGAAATCTGAACAGAACTCAAAATGCAGTACATACATCATAAGTAACTCAATACATCTAAGTAGAAAAGGCAGGATAACATTGAGTAAAATTTGGTAAGAGGTTTACAGCATACTGAAATTATTTTACACTTTCTTTTATATCCTTAATCTGGTCTGTTAGATTGCTAGTGCTACAGTACAAGTTGTTGGCATTTTCAACCTGGAAGCAAAACCTTTATGTACTGTTGAAAATTACATAACAATTCATTTATAGTTACTCCACTGATGGAAAGTTAGAATTATCAGTTAAGGATCTGTTGTTAAATTAAGGTAAAAATAAAATGTAATATGGGCTGACAGCGCCAAGATGGCTAACAAGGCCAACAAGATGCATGTTTGGCTACAATGATGTCACATTGTTGCAACAGAATCTTCTGGCAGCTCCATTTGCTGCTGTCCCCTAACCACTTTGCTCAGGGAGTGGGGCGATGATTGAGACATTTAGGGCTCATTCTGAGCGTGCTTCTGGGTTAATTGTTTTCTAATACATTTTAGAGGCACCTCTTGTATGGATGTTGTGTTTCTACGCAGGTTGCTGTGCAACCTAGTGGTGGCACTGGCAATAAATGTTGCCAAAATAAAAACAGAGGCACAACTTTGAATGTTAATCTTGTCAGCAGTAAGTTCTTCTATGCTTATTTTCCAGACAAAATAATAGAAAATAACATTACATACCTGCAATAATAATTGTAAGTTTCTACCCAATGTCCTAACTTCCCCAAACAGTTCATCTTCAATGATCCCAAAGCAATTGTCTTTTGGGACAGTGTCAATCCACAACTTCAGTAAAATTGTGATCCTTTCAAAAACAGATGTGGCTCTGACACAATAAGTCTGCATGGCTCGATTATTAGTGAACACTGTTGAAATAAAAATCAAAATTATGCATGAAAAACTAAGCCCATAAATTCTTTCATTTCTTTCAAACTGACATACAAATTAGCAGAAATAGGTCATTTAACCCCTCAAGCCTGCTCCACGAAACACTACAATCATGGTTGATCTGATTGTAGGCTCAAATCCACATTCCCATATACCACTGATACCATTCAACCCTTTGCTTTTCAAGAATCTACCTACTTCTGCCCTAAAGACTTTCCAGGACATTTCCTGAACAGGGAGTGGAAGCAGAGAGTTTCATGATACTCAGAAAATTTCATTTCATCTCTGCTTTCAACGGTCTACCCTTGATTTTTTAAATAGTGACCCTGGACTTAAATTCTCTCTTACCAGGAAACATACTCTTCACATCTATCCTGAAAAGACTCCTCAGAAGCTTGGACATTTTAAGCAAGTCACATTCTGCTTTTCCAGTCTCCAGCCAATACAAGCCCAGCCTGTCAAACCTTTTCTCACAAGCCAACACAATCAATCTAGGTACTAGTCTAGTAGCCATTCACGAAACTGCCTCCAATGTTTTGAACCCTTGCTTAAATTAAAAAGTGAACAATATTGTGAACAATATTCTAGATGCAATTTCATCAGTACCTCAAGTAATTTAAGCATAACTTCACTACTTTTGTATTCTATCCCCTTGTGATAAATGATAACATTCTATTGGATTTCCTAATTACTTGTTGCACGTGCATACTAACCTTTTGCAATTCATGCACAAGGATACCCATCTTATTGCTCTGCAATCACTTTATTTTGTCATTTAAAAGGTTTGCAATCTCTGCCACAACAAAGAAACCTATTTAACTCAGATTTATTGTCCAGTTCTCAGAATAAACTCATCATACATCATTGGAAAGCATGCAGTTACTTGTTTTTTCCTTTCAGTTCTAATAAATGCCAAAATACTTTTGGAAATAAAAGCTAAATTCAATTTTTTAAAAATCAGAATGACACACTTACAGCTTTGTTGACTTTCTTCATCTAGCTGTTCGTAGGATTGAGATATTTCCATCGTCCATTTGTGAATAGTTAGGAGGTCAGTGATAAGTCTGACTGGAATGTTCTCCTGTGATAAATAACTTCTTCCCAGAAAATCAACAGCTTCCCCTAAAAGTTCCTTACAAACAGCAGGCAGTGTCGATTCCGACCCTGCTAATATTACACTCTGAGAAACGTTCAGCAAATCTGTTTGGAAATGAAAAGAATCTCATTAGTGAAACTACTTGAATAATTGCTTAAACAGTTCAGGTTCCATCTTGAATACAAAATAATTTTTATGATTCAGAAAACAAATTCCTCTAACAAAACCTGCTTTATGTAGAAATTCATTTTGCCCCAGTTTTAATTTTGCTGAACTATAATATTTCTTATGCAATTTGAAAAAAGGCATTGAGCAGTTTATTTGGGAAAATTTACAATGAAGCCATTATGGGAAACAATGCTTTTTATACTTAAAGTCCATCTACCTTGCAATGGCAGTATTCCCATCTGTCAAGAAGCATGTTAAAGCAGGTAAAATTTAACGAAGCAACTGCTGCGCAACTTGAAATTCATAGACATAACTCAGAAGTTACGTGCATTCTTCATCTTGTCACACAGCAGCTATTATGTTGCCTCGAGTTCAATAAGGTTGGCAGCTGTCCTAAACGATAAAATGTGGCATCCATGGAGTTGCCATGGTGACGCCTTAACAATTTTCTTTGCAAAGTACATACTCAAAACAACTTAATCTACATAATCATTACAAATGCTTTTTTATATTGTATAATTCAAAGGAAGGTTTGCAATACTTCTGATAGAAATAATGACAAAATAATATTCACTAAAATGAATTGGTGCTGACAAAATGCTCAGTCACATTTACCACAAGCACCAAAAAATGTGGTCTGAAGTCAGAAATATTCAAGTCAAAAGAATATGTGCTGAGGAGATGCAGCTTTGAAAAAAGTCAGGTATTTGGAATTGCCTTAACATTATGCCCCTGTGAATTAATAAACCAAAGGAATCAAGAACCCCCACAAAAATTGTTAGCAGCTATTTGGTTTAAAAGGTTCTAAAGTAATAATGTATATCATACAATCTGTATCCAATCGTGAACCACATGTCAGGGTATGCATGCACATGTGCATGTGTTTGGGGAATGGGGAATGAGTGGTATGTGCACATGGAGAATGCATGTGGGGGAGGTGATTGGTGTAAATGGACCAAGCATATGAGAGAGGGGAGTGAGGGAGAGAGAGGGTACAAGGGAGAGTTGGAGAGTGGGGGAGAGAGTAGGAGAATGCTTGAGAGCAAGGGAGCTCCCACGTGTCAGACTGTGTGTGTGTGTGTGTGTGCGTGCGTGTGTGTGTGCGTGTGTGTTTTGTGCGCGTGTGTGTGTGTGTGTGTTGGGGGTGAAGTAACGATGGAGGTGGAAATGGTTACATTTCAGTTAATCCACAGAAATCTTACTTGATTGAACAAGTGGCCAATCTACTGCAAGCTCTTTTGGAAGATGGTGGCAGCAGAAATTGGAATGTTTCTTTCTGATTCAGCAATTCCTATGTTAAGACAGCATATTGTAATATTTTGCAGACCACATTCCACATTCAATTCCACCTGTGCAGAGAGCCAATCTCAACTGGGATGACGTAAAAATTTGCTTAAGAATACCAGAGTTCAGGAAGCAGGTGAGAAAGAGAGACTGGGAATTTCTAGGTTTAAATCATCCACTTTCTACTATTAAAAGTAGCCATAGCTTCTATTCACAATAGCTATCCATTGGTTGGCACACAACATGCGTGCAAGCAAACGAGATTGGCTTTAGGTATATCTGAACTTGTCAACGCCATTCAGACTCACGTGAAATTAATAGAATGTGATCGGTGACAATGGAGCCATGAAAAAAGGTGAAGGTCATCAGGGATAGGTAAGAATGAGAGATTGAGATTACAGTCAGACCAGCCATGGTCAGCACGGCTGACTAGAGGGGCTAGCCGGCTGCTCCCGCTCCTAATTTTTATGCATCTATATACATATTCAGGACAAGAAATAGGGTCAAGGTAAAGGGAGAAGACAGACAGAAATGACCAAAAACAAAATCAAGTACTCATTATACATTCAAGTACTCATTGAAACAGTATCATTTGTGAACTGAATTACTATATACAGATATAGAACAGTTTGGAGATACCTGGTGAATGTGCAGAATGCAGATTCTGAACGCTTAAAGCTTGGATTCCTGCTAAACATCCAGACATTCGTTTGCTTTTGAAAAAGCTTCTACTTCTAAGCATGAAAAAAGTTAATAATGGAATTTCAGTTCTTTGAAACATAACAAATTGCTGCATTTATATCATTAACATAGTACCTAAGTGCTGATCTATGTATTTACTCATTCTAAATCATAATACAAATTTAAAGAAAAACAGAACTATGAATGCTGGAGTATATAACTGATGGGGCACTTAGGATATATTTTAAGGTAAATACTCTTTTTCAAATTATTCATGTGATTCAAACTGGTACAAACTGTAATCTGATGTGAACACTAATAAAATAAACTTTACATGCACAATTCAAGATTCCTGCACTATAATACTGATTGCACTTCAAATTACTTAATTGGGTGTAAAGTGCTTAGTAATGTCAACGATCATAAAAAGCATGACATTAATGCAAGTTTTTATTTTTAAGCAATGCTGGAACAGAATACAGAAATAAACTTGTATTTTAAAACAGCCCAATATATATGGTGCTTCATGAATTAGCAAAATATTACAAAATAAATTGTTGAGACCCCAGGAGGTCATCTCTAGAAATGTTGCAACCAATTCTACCAGCAAAACCAAAAAACAATGAGATTAATGTTTTTTTTTGTTTTGATGGTATTGATTGAGACACGAATACTGGCATAAAACTGGAAGAATTGCTGATCTGATTTTAATGATATTTTTCCACAACAGTTGGTAAGGATTTTATTTCACCTGAAGGTTAGAGGCTCCAATAATATATGGGTTTGAAAGTAGAGTACAGACCTGAGCACTTGTGTGGAACTCAAGAAGGAATCTCTGATCAAGAAATAAGAGCACTATCAACTGAACCATGTTGATGCATATAAGAGAAAGCAGTTTTATGTTTTCCCTGAGTAAGATCAACTAATTCCTACAATATAGCTGATAACATTTAGCTGGGGTTTTAAGAGGTCATGTCAAATATAGTGCCAGTTTGGCTAAAAATTAGCATAAAAATTAACACTAATTGCAAAGTGTTAAAAGAATTTATAGAATAGAAACTCTAGAGCGTGGAAACAGGCCCTTTGGCCCAACAAGTCCACACCGACCCTCTAAAGGGTAACCCACCCAGACCTATTCCCTTACCCTATAAACTTATACTATAGGCAATTCACCTAACCTGCACATCTTTGAACTGTGGGAGGAAACCCACACAGACATCGAGAAAATGTGCAAACTCCACACAGACAGTCACAGTCACCAGAGGCGGGAATCGAACCTGGGTTCCGGGCACTGTGAGGCAGCAGTGCTAACCACTGTGCCACTGCGCTGCCCCCATTCTATAGAGCACTATTTCTTAAGAGGGTATCGAGTTAAGTAAAACATGTATCTTTTGACAGGTGATAATGAAATGCTCTGGAATTTTTATTCATTTGATTTTTTGTCTAATATTATTACATAGCAATCAGCTCGCTCTAGGAATTTGGACTTTTGTTATGGAGATGCACTGTCTCAAACACCTTAATAAATATCTACATCTAACAATGATGTTCACTTAGAAATATGTATGAAGGGAAAATGCTAGAGTAGAAAACAATTAAATAACCAAACAGGATATTAATGCTTTTACTGCTAAAGATGGAACCTCCTATAAAGATCACATTTGTTTTTTTAAAGACGCTTTCTCAAATACACATTTCTTTCCTAACTGAATAAGGTTATTTTAGTTTTTTTTAAAGCAATTACTAAACTTCTGAATTTGCTGTCGATTTGCAATTTTATGCAATTCATAAAATTGGCAAAATGTTGCCAAGCAACAGTATTCCAACTGCACTACAAAACCTATATAAAAAGCACTGTCAGCATTCAAGGCAGAATTACAGCAGAGATTATTTCAGTGCCTTAGCAATACAATAAAATGAATATGCAGAGCAAAAATCTATTTTCACAGACTGTTTCCACATTTTACAAAGATGCAGCACAAAGTCATCAGTAACACAGCTATCAAGTGGCAAAATACACAATTCTCAAGAACACTAGCTTCTGTTTCAGTTGGCAGATACAAAGTAGACTTTTTTTCAAACATCGAAACTTAGAGAAGGAAATTTACCAAGTATCATCGACTTCTGAAAATAACTTTTTAAAAAAAAAATCAACATTTCAGGTTCAGTTAGTTTGGTGCTATTTTCATTATATAATGTCGGAACTATATGTACACATACACACATTTAAAAAAAAAAGTCCAGCATTGCTTTAGACAACATCAAAGGGACAATATGCATCACCCGGAACACAAGCAAATGTATTTGTCGTGATTGTAACAATGTCAACCAGATGGACCTCAGAATGAGTTCCCTGATTAGACCAGGTTAACAGCCCCAGTCAGGCATTTCTGGCTGTCAGATAAGAACATATGTGTCAGACACCTTGACATTGACAGCTGGCTCACAGGGCTGGATCAGTGTCAAGGACATTCCACATATAAATAAAAGGATGACTTAGTGATGGGATATTGGCCTCTGTGGAGTTATTTCAGTGGCAATGAAAGTAAGGCACACTCCTGAAGAAATTTGCTCACAACAGTTGTCTTTGGAGTAAGCATTTCTGGCATCATGCTGCTTATTTAGATAGCTTAAATGTGATTCTGCCAAAGACTGGGCGCAGAATATGGAAACAATGTGTTATTGTTTTCCCTGGCAAAAGACACTGGGGCAGAAGAAAAGTAACAAATAGTTCTCCTAACAGCTTGTGGACCCACAGCTTTTTAACTTATTAGGAGCCGAACTTTCCCTGAGGCACCAGACACTAAAACCTTTTGAGAGTTGATGGATTTAGCTAAGGAATATTACAACTCCAAACCTCCTTTAATTCAGAGCTTTTCCTCAGCAATTTGAGGACGAGGAGAATCCATATCTGGACTTTTCACTAGGTTACGATGACCAGCAGAGGGACGTGACTTGGTTTCGACCCTTAATGAGATGGTGAGAGATCGTTTCATATGTGGGATTAATGCAAAAGCACCTAATCACTGAAGCCCAACTGGATTTCAAACAGACACTACAACTGGCTTAATCATTGGAAAAATACAGGAAGTGGAGCATATGAGTTGTAGAATATTTTGATGGAAGCTGTCACCCTCACCAGTTCAACTGAGCTTGGGAAACACTAATCAAATGAAGGCAATTGCATAGCGTCAATCAGGACATATTCTGAGCAGCCCACAGCAAGATCCCAAAACAAAGCCAAGCCTTGGCCAAATAGTTAAATATTCTTCAGGATTTCAGTCTGCAAGCCATTGCACTTGTTGCACGTATGTGACCCAGAGACTGCAAAAGAGTCCCACTACACCTAAACTGAGTAAGAGAACTCATATGCCAGTATCCAGGAGAGTACACACCCTGAAAAATCCACCTATATATGGTTTGGAACAGTTAAATTGCTTACAAATATCCAAATGAGAACCAATCAAAATAACTGACTGGTTAAATGGTGACCCAATTCTAATGGAGATTGATACTGGCGCAGCTGTTTCAGTAACCACAGAAGCAGTCTTTAACAAGATACGCTCTGGACTCCAACCCTTACGTTTGTGCAAGACCTCAGCTAGATTGAGACTCTATACTGGAAAACATTTACAATTTAAGGGTACAACTTCTGTTCTGGTCTCATATGAGATACAGCTGGTAGTGATAGGGAAAATCAGAGGGCCATCACAATCAGAACTGAAACTTTTTGGAGCCAGAGGCGCCAGATTACAGTAGAGGACAGTATATTATTATGGGGAGAAAAATTGATTGTCCCAAGCAAAGGTCACCACCAGATACTGGCTGCACTCCACCACAGTCATCCAGGGTCTCCAAAATGAAGATGTGTGTAAGAAGTTATGTCTATTGACCAGGATTGGTGTATAGACGTAGCCATGTTGGTGCGGCAGTGCCCAGAGTGCCAACAAGGACAAAAATTACTGCCAGTGGCTCCACATTTTTTGGGAATAGTCAGATAAACCCTGGACTCGTTTACATATCGAATATGCCGGTCCTTTTATTGGTTCAATGTTCTTAATCATTGTGGGCGCCCACGCAGAATGGCTGGACACGCATAGAGTTCATTCGTGAAACACAGATACAATAGAAAAACAGCACACACATTTTGCAATTCACGGACTCCTGGAAGTTTTGATCACAGATAATGGCCATCATTTATCAGCAGGGAATTTGAGTATTTCCTAAAGTTCCATGCCATTCAACCTACAAGGACAGCTCCACACCATCAATTGTCAAATGATCTGGTTGAAACAACCATCCGCGTTTTAAAGGCAGGCTTAAAGAAACACCCTACACCTTCACTAGATACCAAACTATCCCAGTTTGATTTGATTGTAGGACCACCTCTCATGCAAATACAGGGATAGGTCTGGCAGAGTTGCTAATGGGGAGAAGACTCTGCACCAGGTAAAATCTGATCTTACCAGACCTAGGGCTGACGGTGAAACAGCATCAGAAACATCAGTGCCAGACACAAGACTCCAATAAGTGAGAGAAATAGTTTACTTCAGGGGATGAAGTTTGGTGTAGAAGCCACCACAGCCTTGCAAACGTAAGAGGCATGGCTGACACAAGATCAGGTTCAGTGACGTATGAAGTCTGGCTAGGTGCAACGGTCCGAAACAAGCATGTGCACCATATGAGAGCTGCAAACTTGCAAATGGGGCATAAGCAAAACATGCCCAGCTCCTTCGAACAGTCAGAAAGGCTGGCAGAACCCGTGGGTGCTCCCCCTCCATCAAGCGTGGAAGAAACTTCAGAATCGGAGATGGACACCATGGACGTTGCTGTCTCAACATCTTTGTTGCCTGAAGAAGAGGATGAATTTCTTCTGAGATGCTCTGGGCACTGTGCATTTGATGCAGCCTATACTAGAGGCAGACTTAGAGGTACCTGACCTGGTGCTAAAACACCCCAGGAGGAGCCAAAAGAAAATGAACTGTTTTTTATCCTCACAATCAGAAGGGGTGAAATGCAGTGATTGTAAAGAGGTCAGCCAGCTGGACCTCGTAGAATGTGAGTTCACTGATTGAGACTGTTAATCTGGTTAATTAGGAAACCCTGGCAAATAGATGAACAGGAATGAGACATCCTGTTCACTCAGTGCTGGCTCTGAGGGAGCTGGATCAGTCTCGAGGGTTTCCACCTGTAAAGAAAAGGTGACTTGGGACGGGATTCTGATGTCTGTGTAGTTATTTTAGTATTGTGTTATGTAGGACTAGAACAACACCCTAAGTCCCTAAATAGTCTCAGTCACACCATCAAGACCTACTGCTGAACAAAGATTACATTCCTCCTACAGAAAGGGTACAGCTTCAAGAATGCCACTGTCAAATGTGTCTTAAAGGGGATCACTTGTGTACATTTGGGTTAGGAAGTATTTGGATTCAGAAATGGAAAAGATAAGCTCACACACATAAAATAGAATGGACAGTTGTCACATTATAGATACATACATGTAAAATCAGTAATGTGAGCAAAAAATACTGAACATGCTAAATGCAATACCTATATGTTGGAAATTAACTTGTTTCAGTTAAAGTTAATACTCCATTCTGTCAAAAAGATGGAAGCCTACTTCATGAAAAAAATTATACAAGTTGCACTGATTGGGATGATAATGTGAAAGTACAAACAGAAACAGAAAATAGGAGCAGGAATAGGTAATTCAAACCTTCAAGCCTGTTCTACCATTCAATATGATCATGGCTGATCATCCTACTTAATACTCCATTCCTGGTTTTTTCTAATATCCTATGTTCCCTTCCTATGTCCAAAAAGCTATACCTATCTCCTTAAAAACATTCAATGTTTTGGCCTCAATCACTTTCTGTGGCAGAGAATTCCACAGGCTCACCACTCTCTCTAAGTGAGGAAATTTCTTGTCTCAGTCTCAAATGGTTTTTCCCATAAACTTAGACTGTGACCCCTAGTTCTGAAATCCCCAGTCATTAAGAACATCCTTCCTGAATTTGCCCTGTTGAATCCTATTAGAATTTTATAGATTCCTATACAGTCCCTCTCATTCTTCTAAACTCAAATGAATATAGTTCTAATTGATCCAGTTTCTCTTCACACATATTACCTGCCATTCAGGAATCAGCTTGATAAATTTTTGTCTCATTCTCTCAGATTAGGAGATCGAAACTGCACACAGTATTCCAGATGTGGTCTCACCAGGACACTGTATGATTACAGCAAGCTCCTTCACTTGAATCCTCCTGCTATTATATTACCAAAGAGTTTTGAATTATCTGTTTTAAACCACTTTGAACTAAATCAAAAAGAACTACAGCTGTTTATTTAGAATTTCACTCGTACTGATAGATAAACATTCAAAAATAAAACAAATTGTCATTCCTGCACTGAAAATGGAAAGGACAGGTGAAAAAGCTTTGAGAAGCCAGTGGAGCAGTACTGTTTCAGAAAAAGGCAACATAGACTGAAGATTATGATCCACTATCAATACCAGAAAAATGATTGCTAATTTTTGTTAGCATATTCCCAATCAAATTATATCCTTTTTACTCAATGCAGAGTTTTCAAATCATTTTTGAAACACATGGAAACCCATTTCAAAAGCTACTGACCGTCTTCTAGATAAAGTAGAAGAGGAGGTTAAATCAGTTTCCCAGTCATCATTCGGGTCATAAAAAAGGTCTTCATCTCCAGGATGTGTACTGTCCTGCTAAGATATATTATAATCAGGTTTGGTATAATGTTGAAATAACAGCAAAACAATAATGTTCATTTCCATCATTTTTACGATATCTGACAAGTATTCTGAAGATGCAGAAGACAGCTACATTTAAATAATAGACTTTGAAGAAAAGCAATTCATTGTTTAAGTAAAAGAAAGACAAAAGGTTCACTAACAAAATACAGCAAGTAATTTGTTAACATATCTTCACTATCAATAAACATCACACACTGACTACGTTGAGAAACCTCCAGTCCGAAGTTTCCAGCAGCAGCATTCCTTACTTATTTTGTGATGTGAGCTTTTATTGCTCACCTTACTCCATACACTAGAGTCATTTGGAAGACCTTCTCAGATAGCAGTTCTTATAACCAAGCCTCGAGTGAGGATCTCCTCGGTGTTATGATGGGGTATCTCAAATTTCCAAGCTCAAGGATGAGGAGAAATGAACTACCTCCCCTTCTTTATTGACCCACACCCTCAGTTGGTTACATTCAGGTTAATTGCAAAGGATCCCATCCACTGTAGATAACTTTCTCCCATAAAGAAAGGAATTTAAGTTTTAAAATAAGCCAAAGTAAGCAGGCTTTCTCGAGTCTACAAAAAAGTGAATTTAGTCATTACTAATGCAAGAAGAAATAACACAACACATACATTGATTAGCAAGAATGTACATATGTCTTTATCGGTCACTTGTGAAGAGTATAATGGAATGTTGATAGTTAATCAGAATTGATTTCAGAATTCTTGGCTTTCCAAGTTAGTAGAAATCCTTTTGCCAACAACTGGCTGGCAGCACTGAGTGAGAAAGTCCTCCCTTTGTCTGGTTTCCTTTGACTGGTTTGCTGACTTCTAGCACTCAGAGCAAGAGAACCGTTTACCTGCAATGAAGCAGGCGATCCTTTAATGGTAACCTTTACTGTGTATTAGCATTCAAATGCTGGCGAACTAAAAAAAGTACTTCAGCCACCGGCACACAGCATCACAGCTCACAAGCACACCTTCTTCTACTAGGACTCACAAACAATATTGAACTGGGTTTTAACACTTGTCCTTGTGCGTTCTTGAAAAGTGAATTCTCACAATCAGGCTGATGCTTTTCCTCTAATCATGTTCACAGTCTGAGACAACTGTCTCCCAGGAGATTGCAGTTCAACTTATTGTGCATTTCTCCCTTTTAAAGGACAGCCCTTAGAAGCTTCCTTCAGACCTTGTAAGATGTGAAATTCTAAGTTTTTTCTCTCTCGGCAGCTGTTGCATTTAAATCCACAGTCACCTTGGGGCTGGATGTCCTTTTTTTTTTTTTAAAAAGAAATGGTGCGTTGGAGTTTGAAGTTATGTCTATAAGTGATCCAGGTTATAATCCATCATGATGCTAGAGTTAAAAATCATCCTAAAAAGACAAAGAATTGCTGATGCTGGAAATCAGAAACAAACCGGAAATAACTGGAAGAAAAGCACAGCAGGCCTGGCATCATCGGCTAACAAAAATCAGAGTTAATGTTTCGGGTCCAGTGACCGAAAAAGGGAAGAAGGCTCTGAAGAAAGGTTACTGGATCTGAAACATTAACTCTGCTTATCTCCACAGATGCTGCCAGACCTGTGAATTATATGCAGGCCAAACAGATTCCCTTCCCTAAATGACACGAGGTGAACCATTAATTTTGTTATGATGACCCCATGGTTTCATGGCCACTGATAGTAGTTTTTCAAAAAATTCTAGATTTGAGCACAAATTTCCCACCTGCATGAATGCATATGAATGCAGTATCATTAACACGGACCTCAGGATTAATAGTCCAGTCATAAAGCCCACTGTGCTACTGTACTGACAAAGTGGCACCCAACTTTACAGCAGACTATAATTTGCAACCATCACTATTCAAACAGCTACATAATTTCTTAGATTAGACATCATAGGGCTGAGCATTAAAGGTAAAATAACAAAGATCTAAGAATCAACGTTGCAAGTGAAGAGAGCAATACTAATTATGCTTTTAACATCAGTGACTTTTTGTCATTAAAAATACGAGTTTAATTTTGAATGGTCAAATTTTATAGTCATTCGTTAATGCCAACACCGTGAAAGATTTGATGGCAAAAGAGGCACGAATGATTAATACACAGGTCAATGTAGAACAAATCATACAGGTAGCTCTCCTACAACACAGTAATTACATTCCAGTAAAACCTCGCTTAATAGAAAAATCACTTAATAGAAATAATGGGGTCTATGGGAAAAGTGGGATTAGGGGCAGACCAGCAAAAAGCATCACTCACGATCGCTCAAAAATCACCCAAAGGTCTAACGCAAAGTGTAGCATGGCCCGGGTGAAGGTTGAAATCATATTTATTCACAAAACAAAAAAATAAATTTAACATAGTACATTTAAAAAATATAAGAAAGCTGCTCTCTGTACAGTAGCTCTCACAGAAAGCTGTTCTATCGGCAGCTGACATAGGCGCATGCGCAGAACTGTATGAAGACCAGAGTACACATCAGGCATGCAAAGAATGGCACAGAGAGTTTGGTGCTGACATTGCACACGCACAGAACACCGCATAGACTTCGGTGCATGTGCAGTATGGCATGAAGATCAGCACAGACATCATGCCTGCGTGGACATCGGTACATGTGCAGAATGGAGCAGAGATTTCAGTGTGCACATCATGCATGAACGAAGCATGTTAACCAATCCCTGCTGGAATCGCGCTATTGCCGTTGCCCAATTCTCCAGCGGCGTTTTAGCCAAATTGCACTGCTAAAACATTATCCCAGAACTATCTGTTTATGCAATAAATGGTATTTTTTCATTATGGTGTTAATTCAAAATAAAATAAAGCTTTAAGTTTTAAAGCTGATTTGATCATTACATGCATGTCTTTCTTCTTGAATGTTAGTCAAACTGAAGTATGACCAAACAAAAAGGAATTTTGCTTTGCAATTTTTCTCATGGGGAGTTAAACAATCAACTTGCATATTTGAAACTAACATTTCTAAATAATTGCCCTGGGAAAAGTGTAAAACATGTGTCATTTTACAAGCTTCCATGCGAAGCAGTGTGTTCAAAGATTAAAAGAGGGGCAAAAACTACTACTGAGCTAAAAAATGGTAATTTAATACTCAATAAATGTGTCAGAGAACAAACAAGACAGGCAGCCTGCTCTTCTGTAATGCTTTCAACAAGTCTGAACATTTTGCGGTGTGCAAAATAGGTTGAAGATTTGAAAAGCCAATGTTAACACCTTTCAATTAAACTTTAGTTGGAAAAGAAAGATTGCAGTGTCAAATATTGAGGCCAGTCTAATGGCCATGACGTCAAAATTTGCTTTATCAGCACATGTCCAGATTCCACGTTAATAGCTAATGAATCTCCTTATCATGTGCAAGGATGTAATTTAAACAGTTGGTTGACTTTCACATCTGAGCTTATCAAGCTTCAACAGGGATAACAAGGTTTGAGAAACAGTCCATAAATTGAAACAACGTAGGAAACATAAAACTTGGATTAAAGTAGTTGTTCCAGAAAACAAAATGACAAAGCATGAGCAATTAGTTATAAGCATTTAAAACAAATATCTGTGCATTTACAAAACATACTCAAAATATGAAAAAATGTACATATTGTGTTCATAGAAAAAAGGGAATTTTGCTGTATTTTATCTAATGGTGTCAATTTAGCATCTCTACTTCATAATAAATACAAATCAAAATCAGACAACTGGGACAATTTGATCTGAATATTTACTTAGGTTGCAATTTCAAAAAAGCATTGGCAGTGTATTTCCTAATCCAATCAATGGGAGTGTGTGTTTTTGGTTCCAAGCAACTAGTTTTGTAATTGCCATCCAGTTATGCAAATAGTCAGATAAACATAAGTGGCAAAACTAAAAATGAACCAAAGGGCCAAGAAACAATGAAATTTTAATTTAAAGAAAGTAAAACAGTAAGGAAAAACAAAAGCAAAGAAAAATAAAGAAAACTTTAAAAGGGAAAGAAACTGAGAGAAGTTTGATAAGATTTATAAATATGTAATTGTTGCACTTGGAAAAGAAAACCAGTCTGTAAAAAATTCCAAATTACTGTTGCCACTCTGTAAAGTCATAAACCTCTGCTAGAGAAGTAACATGGCAACATTTCCCCCAGGGTTGGAGGATTTAAGCTATAGGGAGAGGCTGAACAAGTTGGGGCTGTTTTCCCTGGAGCTTCGGAGGCTGAGGGGTGACCTTAGAGAGGTTAAATAAAATCAAGAGGGGCATGGATAGGGTAAATAGACAAAGTCTTTTCCCTGGGGTGGGGGACTCCAGAACTGGAGGGCATAGGTTTATGGTGAGAAGGCAAAAATATAAAAGAGACCTAAGGGGCAACTTTTTCACCGTGCGTGTGTGGAATGAACTGCCAGAGGAAGTGGTTGTGGATGGCACAATTGCAACATTTAAAAGACATCTGGATGGGTATATGAATAGGAAGAGTTTGGAGGGGTATGGGCCGGGTGCTGGCAGGTGGGACTAGGACGGGTTGGACCGAAGGGTCTGCTTCCATGCTGTATGCCTCTATGACTATGACTCTATGTAGCAATTTGTAAATTTTGGATTGTGGGGTAAGTCTTGAAACAAATGTTCAGCAGTGCGCATGATGTAGGTCTATTTTATGCATACAGTCTTATTATTTTGGTATCTCAAAAGATTCATAATATTGGTTTTGCAGTGGATTGTGGTGGATAAAAGATACAATTAGTCAGTAGCTTTTAATCATGAAGATCAACCAACTGGCAAATAGAAAGCACCAAAATCATGAACTGTTTCTTTTTACTAACAGGTCCAGATGACTGAGAAAGGTATCTATGCACTAAGTCACCAAATTGCTTAGACAGTTATTTTGATCTATTATATTTAACTTTACCTGATAAAGTTCCCTCATAGCTATTAATTTGCATTCAAATTTTTCCAGGCTCCAGAACGTGCTTATGCCCAGTTTAGTATTTTTAACCTGCACCCGAATTGGAGTTTGGATGCTTTTATTTTCATTATCAGACTCTTCATGCCTGCCAAAATAAAAGAGAAATGGGAGGAGAAGATGACCATGTGGCTCATCAAGCCTGCTCGATGATTCAATATAATCATGGCTGCTCTTAGGCTTCAACTCAATTTCCCTGCCAGTCCCCATATTTCAAAATTATAACAATTTAAGTGAAGACATTTCTCAGCTCAAATAATTGCTCTCTTATACGGAAACTGTCACCTGCTAATAGAGACTTTCCAAACCAGTGAAATATTTAGTATGTACCTTGTAAATCTTCTTTAACTTTGATTGTTTCATAGGGATTTCCTTTCATTCTTCTAAATGCCAGAGAATATATTTAAGTCTTCAACAGTTGACAAATCTCTCAACCCTGAGACCAACCCTGTAAGTCTTCACTGTAGAGCCTCCATGCAAGTATATCCTTGCTTAAATATGGAGGCCAAAAATAGAGAGTATATTTTAGGTGTGGTCTCACCAAAAAGGTATACATTTTCAGCAAACTTGTTTATTCTTGTATTCAAATTCCCTTGCAGTTATTACCAATGTATCATTTGCTTTTCTAATTGCTTGCTGTACCTACATGCCAACATTTTATGCTCCTATACAAATGCTTCCAAGTCTCTAAGCCTCAATAAGTTACAAATTACACACCTTTTAATATCCTACTTTCCTACTCTTGTGACCAAAGGTAACAATCTCACATTTTCCCAACTATATTCCATCTACCACTTACATCTATTGACTTAATCCATTTATAGTTCTTTGCAGACTCTTTATACTCTTCATCTAGCTTTTTCATCTAGCTTTGATACGTCAGCAACCTTAACTACTTTAGTCTCTCCATCTAAGTCATTAATGTGCATTTTAGATAGCCAAAACCACAGCACTAATCCCCATAGCACTCCATTAGTCACAACCAGTGAACTTAAAAAGTTCTGATCTCTGCTTTTTCTCCATGAGCTGAACCTTATGCTAAAAGAATCACTCGAACTCCATGAATCTTTATCTTGTTCATGAACTTTTTTCGTAGCAGTTTACCAAATGACGTTTGGAAATCTAAATATACTACATTTATACATAAAATACATTAGTGCTGCACAAACATTCAACAAAGTCATACATAAAAATGCAACTGTCAAATCAGTCAGCAAATCACAACAGTTCTCTTAGGAGTACTCTGGCTATGCTGAAAACCAACACTAATGTTATCATGAACAGCTACTTCCAGATATCAAAATAACTGGTTTGTGGCCAGTGCATCAGGTTGATACTCCAGGAAGTTATAGTACAAAAGGGCATGTAAAATGGCCTTTGCTCAATTTGTTTGTTTAATCTGGCTTATTTTATGGAGTTAAAGTAGAATGAAAGCAAACTACTTCACCAATGGACAGGAGGAAGAAAAAAAAGACATATGTTACAACTCTTTTCCACATTCAGAAACAACATTGGCAGAGGCCCTGGGAGCCAGCCAGTTCAAAAACACATCCAAAATTCTATTACCAGACTCTCACGTTGCACAAAGTCCCACTCACGCACATATCCATACTATCAAGCTGTCCTTATTAACTCACATCATTTCTCAGTCTGCTCAAAGCTCAAATTTAAATTTTATATGAAGTGGTAATTTTTAAAGGGATATCTTTGCTCAGATTTTAGTTAACAACATTTAAATTAAATCAACTAAATTTAACAATTCTCAATAATGAACAAATATAATTAAAGAAACTAGAAGTGGTCAACCGCAATTTAAATAACTCAATGCATCAGAACAATCTATGGGCAATAACTCTGATCCAGAATAAAGATCTTCTTGCTCACAGTATGAGATTTTGAAAATTTGTTCATGGGATGAGGCATCGCTGACAAGGCCTGCATTCGTTTCCATTCCCTACTTAATATATAAATAATGATTATAATTGTGTGTTCATCAATAAAACTATTCACCCTGTTGTATTTGGGGGTTATTTTTGGTGATACTGACCTACTGAAAACTGTGTGCTTCCTCAGATTGGTGCTAATAGTGTTAGCTTCCCGGATCATCATTGAAAGTTTCATGGACCTCCAGTAGGAATTATCTGAAACACAAATCAGGGAATAAATAAGACATCAATTCTTTATTATCATGAAAAATGCATAAAAGAATGTTTAATTGTTGAATATAGATAATTCTACAAGTAAAGGGAGCCAAAGAGAGAGTACAACTGAAACACAACTTCCATACTTTGTATTTCACTCTAAGTGAGACATGGTCAACATTCATTTGTGTTATTGATCATGCTATCAGCAGATACAAACTGACGAAGCCCTTGAGGAGTACAAGGCTTTTTATTCATATATTAGAAGAAAGAGGGTAGCAAGGAAAGGAGTAGGCCCACTCAAGCACAAAATAGGGAAGTTATGCGTGGAGCCAGAGGAAGTGGGAGAGATCCTTAATGAGTATTCACCAAGGAGAAGGACATGACTGATATTGAGATCAGGAATGAGTTTGTGAATACTCTAGACAATGTCAATATATTGAAGGAAGAAGTCTACCTTAATGCAATTTAGGAGACAAGTCCCCAGGGTTAGATAAGATCTATCCCAGGTTACTGCAAGAGGCAAGGGAAGAAATAGCTGGGGCACTAGCAGATATCTTCATATCCCCTTTGACCATAGGCAAGGTTCCAGAGGACTGGAGATTAACCAATGTTGTTCCCTTGTTTAAGAAAGGAAGCAGGGATAATTCAGAAAATTATAGGCCAGTGAGCCTGACATCTTTGGTGGGGGAGCTCTTGGAGAAGATACTGAGGGACAAGATATATGCACATTTGGAAGAAAATGGACTTGTTGGTGACAGGCAGCATGGTTTATATGGGAAAGGTCATGTCTGACCAACCTGTCAGAATTTCTTGAAATGGTCACAAAGCTAATTGATGAGGGAAGGGCTGTGAATGTTGTTTATATGGACTTTGATAAGGTGTTTGATAAAGTCCCATATGGCAGATTGGTACAAAAACTAAAATCACAGGGGATTTGTGGTGGACTGGTTGGGCGGATACAAAGCTGGCTTGGTTATAGAAGACAGAGGGTAGCAGTGGAAGGGTGTTTTTCAAAATGGAGACTGACCACTCGTGGTGTTCCACAGGGATCAGTATTAAGTCCTCTATATGTTTGAAATACATGTAAATGATTTGTACGAAAGTGTGGGTGGCCTGATTAGCAAGTTTGCAGAAGACAAGAAGATTGGTGGAGTTGCTGATAGTACTGATGATTGTGAAAGAATACAACAGGATATGGATAGATTGGCAACTTGAGCAGAAAAATGGCAGATGTAGTTTAATCAGACAAATGCAAGTTGATGCATTTTGGAGGATCAAATTTAGGTGCGAATTATACTGAAAATGGCAGAACCCTTAGGAACATTAACATACAGATGGATCTGGGTGTGCAGGTCCACGATTCCCTAAAAGCGGCAACACAGGTGGCCAAGGTAATTAAGGCGGCATATGGCATGCTTGCTTTCATCGACTAGGGCATGGGGTACAACAGTTGGCAAACCATGTTGCAGCTATGTGAAATACTTGTTAGGGCACATTTAAAATATTGTGTGCAGTTTGATCACCACATTATCAGAAGGATGTGGAAACTTTGGAGAGAGCACAGAGAAGGCTTACCAGGATGTTGCCTGGTCTCAAGGGTATTAGCTATGAGAAAAAGTTAAAAAGATTAGGTTTGTTTTGCTGGAAAGGCTGCAGCTCGGAGACCTGAGAGTTCTACAAAATTATGAGAGACATAAATAGGGTGAATAATCAGAGGTTTTTTTCCCCCAGGGTTGAAGTTTCAATTACAAGGGGTCGTGGGTTCAAGGTGAAAGGAGGAAAGTTTGAGGGAGATATGGCAAGGGAGGTTTTTTTGCAGTGGTAGGAGCCTGGAACACACAGCCAGAAGAGGTGTTGGAAGCAGCCATGTTGATGACATTTCAGAGGCATCTGGATGGTTAGATGAATAGGGAGGGAATAGATGGATATGGACCGAATACAGGGCAGAAAGTTTGTTTTTTAGTTCAGTTAGGGCATGATGATTGGCTTGGAGGGCCGAAGAGCTTGTTCCTGCTCTGTACTTGTTTTGTTCCTGTGCGATAGTTTTTGGGGAACATATATATGGACACCCAAATATTTTTGTTCTTCCACAGTTCCAAACTGCCTTACCAACAGAATCATCCAATTTGCCCTTTCTTGCATTCAAATTGGATGACCCCACAATTACCCACACCAAATGCATCAGCCAAAGTTTCTCCAAATGCTTGTAACTTGCTGCTTCCATATTCAAGGATTGAGAATATGTGGAAATAAATTACCTCTGGGACATTTGGTCTTTAAAATCCAAGCTACATGTTAACTTGTTTTTCTTTGGTACCTTTCCAACCTCTATTGACTTACTTTTCACCTAGTAACTATATATCTTGCCACACAAAAGCAGACTTGTGTCTACACTGTAAGTAAATACGTATGCAGGAGTTCTATAAGTCATCTGTTGACATAGTGGGTGGGGATGTCAAGAGTGACAGAGTGAAGGAAATGAAACAGAGGAAGAGGGATTTGAAAGCAAATTTGGGAATGAATGATATTACACAAACATACATAATCCTTGTTTTCTCCCATCTCCCTCCCTACAAGCATACCAAATTAGAGCAGAATTAAACCATTCAGCCCCTCATGCCTACCTGCTCCACCATTCAAAAATGGTCATGGCCAAACTGTGTGTTTCAAATTGCATCTATGTCTAATAACCTTAGTTTCTTGTTTGGCAAGGGAATCAATCTACCTCTGCTTACAAAATGTTTAATGACCCCACCTTTAGTGTCTTCTGAGGCAGAAAGAGTACCAAAGTCTCTCAACATTCGAGACAGTAAATTTCTTCTGATCTCTATCTTAAAAGGACAACCCTAAGTTTAAAACAGTGCTGCCTAGTTCTGGACTCACCCACTAGAGGAAGCATCTTTTCTATATCTGCCTTATCAAAAATGTTCAGGATCTTACGCACTTCAACCACATTACCTCTCAGTGTTATAAACCCCAGTGGAAAGAAGCCCAGACAGTCCAACATATCCTTATAAAATAACCAGCTTATTCCACACATCAATGTAGTAAACCTCCTCGGAAGTGCCTCCAAATCTTTCTTAATAAGGAGACCGAAACTGCACACAGTATTTGAGATGTGGTCTGAATCTTCTGCATAGAAGCATTACAACATCCTTACTTTCCTGGTCAATTTTTCTTGTAATAAAAAGTGGCATCCCACTAGCTTTCTTGATTATGTGCTGCACTGAACCTTAGGATCCTGCAGTTATTCTTCGTTCAAGTAATATTCTATTTATCATCCTTCCTACCAAAGTAAAAAGCTTCACAACTTCCAAATTATATTCCATCTGCTAGACATTTGCCCACTCAACCTAAGTATATCCATCTCAATTTAATTATGTCTTCCTCACAACATAACTTTTGCCCATCTTTGTGCTGTCTCTGAATTTAGCTACCATGCCTTTGTTCTCTTTATCGAAATAATTGATGTAAATGTAGAGGTCAAAGCACTCACCCCTGTGGGACTCCACTCATCATATCCTGAAAATCAGACAGAACAATTTTCGTGTGCTCTCTTCTTTCTGCCAACCAGCTAGCCAAATCTCCTATTCATACTTAACACAATAAGCTTTTATTTTCATAACCTTTGATGTGGCATCTTATCAAATGCCTTCTGGAAATTCAAATACAGCATATCTATTGCCTCTCCTTTATTCATAACATATGCTACTTCTCAGGAGAAATCAAATAAATAGGCTAAACATTACGCCCCTTGCACAAAATTATAATGACTCTTTGCAATTACTTGAGTTTGTTTGCGAAGTGCCCTGCATCAAACATCTTCATGATGATTCTAAAGTCTTCTCCATGACGGACAACAAACTAACTATCCCAAGTTTCCCATTTTCTTCCTGCCTTTTTAAAATAGAGGGGTTATATTTGCTACTTTCCATTCTTTTGGAAGTTTGGAATCAAAGAAATTTTGGAAAGCTAACACCACTCTACTCATTAGCAATGTCTTTTAAGAATCTAGCTTAAGCCAATCTGGACCAGAGACTTGTCACGCTGAAGCTCTATCAGTTTGCTCAGTACCACTTCTCTCATGATTGTAATTCACTCTTCCTCTCTCCTTTCCAATTCCTGATTTACAGCTATTATTGGTATGATTTTTGTGACCTCTTTAATGTTTGTTCATTTCATCTGTATTTTCTCCTGTTAAATCCCCGTTCTTAATACCTAGTGGACCAAAACTCACTTTACTACTTCTTTTCGTTTTGAAGCAATTTTTGCTATCCATTTTATATTCCGAGCTAGCTTCTTCTCATACATAAATTCATCATCCTGATTACTATTTTAATCATTCTTTATCATTTCTGTTCTCCATGTCCAGAGTGCCATTTAATAATTGCAAGTAACAGCAATGGGTTATAAATCAGAGGCAAGAGGGTCTGAATTCCACTAATTGAATTGGAGAAAATCAACATTAATTCATGTAATATGGTGAGTTAATGCTATGATCCCACATCTCTGCCAGAGTGTTAACCTCAAGATATTGGAAGGGTTTGGAGGGATCTGGGCCGGATGCTGGCAGGTGGGACTCGATTGGATTGGGATATCTGGTCGGCATGGACAGGTTGGACCGAAGGGTCTGTTTCCATGCTGTACATCTCTATGACTCTATGTGTAATACTGATACAAGGATGAGTCTCCCATCAATTTTCCAACAAGCAGCTGACTGACTGATAGTAAGAATTCCAGAAAGAAATTTATTGCTCAAGTAACTTGTGATGTGAAACTGTCATTTCATATTTCAGAAAAACAACATACCTTTACATGAAGTATTATTTTGAGTCTCCTGTCTCTTTCTTTGTTCCTTTTGCATTCTTTCCAAATCTTTTGTCATCTTTCTCTTCTCTGCCTCCAGAGCATCAAGAAATTTTACATGGCGTATATTATGATCTTCTAGAGCCTTAGAGGCAAGTTAAAAAAGTTAAGTTTTCTCCAAAACACTCAGCGCAGGATTGATCAATCCTAATTTGCATTGACACTTCTTAATTTCATTGACATAAACATAGTCTATCTGCAAAACACAAAGAAAATGTTTCCAGGAGAATATGATAAACTCCCATCTCTTGTTGCATAAGTAAGGCATCAATGGTAATCAACTGATGGATACAAATGTTGGAATTGGGTCATCAAGTCTAATTGCAAGGCCAACAGGACCTTGGCTAGGCTAGTAGCATCCACAAAAGAAAATAAGCCAACTTTAGAACATAAACAACATAAATAAACATGTAGAAAGACTTTTTAAAAATCGCCTTGGCAGTCACAGAAGCATGGTCACAAGACAACCCAACCTTGAGGGTTTTAACTGCATACTTTCTCAGCAGAACAGAGGACAAATGCTTAGGGAGAGAGAGCAAGTCAGGTCCTCCCATTATTTACTAATGATTTAAAAGATCATTAGTAAATAAAAAGTTCTAGTTGCAAGACTGCAGGCTTCTACCACAGATTAAAATTTGGTGTTGTCACAAAGCTCGTCTCTTTTTTCTGAAAGCTGTTCCTTTTCTCAAGGATACAGCGTCCTTGGTTTTTTTCAGAGGGGTAATGAAACGCTGCGGGTGCCAATTCGACTGGTTTGGTACAGAGATTAAAAGGGTATTGAGAGGCCTTTTTGTTTATATGTAAACAGATAAGACTTCAGGCCAAAATGGTCATGTTTTGGAAATGACCAGTATAATGAAAGAGGAGTGGTCAGCTCTCTCACTGAGCAGTTCAGTTCAGTCCAGAACTAGTTAGGAGTTCGACAGTGAGCTTTGCGGAAATCCTCCTTCTCTTTCTGCCCTTCTAACTTTAACCTGTAAGCATCTATTCCTTTTTTTTTTTTACTGTGTTTTAGGGAGCTTTGTTTATTGGATCTGTTGTGTATATTCAGAACTGCATAATTTAGTCCAGTTTGGATAAACTGAGTTATGTAGGGGTTCTTTATTCTGTTCTTTGTGCTTCATTGTGTAATTTTGTGAATAAATTTCTGTCGGTTTTAAAACCTAGTAGTCAACCTCACTAATTTACTCTGGGTAATTTTACTGTACACTTACCAAAACAAATTGCAAAGTTATGGTCTGGGTTACCTGCTCAAGAATGTTGAGTCCTCTGGCCTAATCCATAACAAATTGGGGGCTCTTTGCGGGAGTGGTAGGTGCTCGTGTCTTTATTTTGGGTGTTGGTTTGGTTGGGTAGACAGAGCTTGGGATAGTAGTGGCCTTTTCAGTCGTCAAAAGTTTTCTGGAAGTGGATGCAGTGACTTTGGAAGTGTTGTAAAAAGTGAATAAGACCAAGCTCCAGGAATTAGCAGAGAAGCTGGAATTGAAGCTGCCTGCTTCTGTGAGGGAAGGAGAGATTATTACAGCAGTAGCTCAGCATTTAAACTTACCAGGGAAACCATCAGAGTCTGTGGAGGTGGCAAGAATTTGATTGCAAATGAAGCAGCATGAGTTAGAGGTGAGAGATAAGGAAAAGGCAGCAGAAATGAAACAGTTTGAGTTACAATTAAAAGCAGAAGAGAGGGAAAAAGAAAGAGAAGCAGAACAGAGAGAGAAAAAGAGAGCAGCAGACAAAAGGGAAAAAGAGAGAGCAGAAAAAGAAAAAGAGAGAGCTTTTGAACTTTAAAAACTAACACTTATGAAGGAAAGACAGCTTAAAAAGCTGCAGATAAAGGCTGAAGGTAACCTTAGCGACCTCCTGTGGAAGATCAGAGAGTTAAAACAACAAGGTTAGCAGCTGAAGTGGCTGGTGATTATGAGCTGGCCCATAAAACACAGTTTGGCTTCCAGAATCAATTTCAGTCCATGAGGGATAGAAATTAGGGCAAAGAGAAATCCTCACGTGGAAAGGGAAAGGTAGATCTCAGTGAAGATCATAAGGATAACTTACCACAGGGTAAAAAAGAAACTCTTGAGTGGGACAAAGTTAAAAAGCTCCAGTGTTTTCATTGTAATAACATGGAACACACAAAATCCATAGTGCTCGTGGGCTAGGAGAAAGCCAGATAAGCCTGGGAGTTTTGTTGGACTAGTAACAAAAAGCATAAGGGAAGTTAGACAACTACATCAGAGTGTACAAAATTATCAGAGGTTGATTAAGGAGGAAGTGCCAGATCTGCTTAAACATGTACATGCAAGGATAAAGTTTATTCACATAGGTCAGGAGTAGCAGGTAAAGAGGTTACAATATTAAGGGACGCAGGATCCTCTCAGTCTGTAAAGCTGAAGGATGAGGAGACTATTGCTAGAAAACGTACTGGTAACAGGAATTCATGGTGACACAAAAAGTGCTCAATTATGTAAAGTGAGGCTAGAGAATTCAGGGAAGAATGGAGAATTCGTGGCAGGAGTACTGGACACACTCTCAGCTCCAGGAATACTATTTGTCCTTGAAAATGATGTAGCTGGTTCATCAATAGGCATGCTACCTATTCTAGTTGAAAAGCCAGTGGAGACATAGGCAACTGCAGACATGAAGGATGTTTATCCAGGAATTTTCGCTGATTGTGTGGTCACAAGTTCACAGAGGCACAAGCTGAAGCAGGGGGAATTAAAGGCACAAATACGGAAGCTGACAAAGCTTTATCCAAGACTTTTTTTGACCAGGTAAATGGCACAGAGCAGGAGCAAATAGGTAAACATGCAAGTATCTTTTGCTCTAAGCAGATTGAATTACAGCATAAAGATGAGAACTTAAAACAGTTGTATCAAAAGACATTTACAGAGGAGAGTGAATGCATCCCTGTGTGTTATTACTTAATGAATAATGTCTTAATGAGGAAATGGAGACCATCACACATTCAAGCAGGTGAGAAATGGGCAAAGATTCAACAAATTCTTTTGCCAGTAGGATATAGAAAGGAGTGCTGCAAGTGGCACATGAGCTACCACTTGGAGACATTTAGGGGTGAGGAAAACACAGACTAAAATACAAAGCCATTTTTACTGGCCTGGACTACACAAAGATATAGTTGAATTTTGCCAGACATGTTATGTATGTCAGCTAATCGGAAAACCACAGGCAGCAATAAAACCTGCACCTTTAATACCTATTCCAGCATTTGAGGAACCTTTCACAAGAGTCTAACTTAATTGTGTAGGTCCCCTACCTCAAACAAAAAGTGGGAATAAGTATTTATTAACAATAATGGATGAGTCGACGAGATTTCCAGAGGCAATCCCATTATACAACATCACAGTAAAAAGGGTTATAGAAGAATTACTTAAATTTTTTCTAAGTAGATACGGACTACCAATAGAAAGCCAGTCAGGTGAAGGATCAAACTTCACATCCAAACTATTCAAGGAAGTTATGGATAACTTGGGAATAAAGCAATTCAAATTTACTGCGTACCATCCAGAATCGAAGGGAGCGCTCGAGCCATGGCATCAATCACTAAACGCTATGTTGAGGGCTTATGGTCAGGACAATGCAGATGATTGGGATAAGGGAGGTTCATTTGTAGTTTTTGCAATCAGAGATGCATCGAATGAATCGAACAAATTCAGTCCATTTAAATTTATATTTGGGCATGAAGTAAGAGGACCGTTAAAATTTATTAAGGAGAAAGTAATAAGTCAGAATTCGGAGACCACCCCTTTGAACTATGTGTCAAATTTTACAGAACGATTAAATAGAGCTGGAGAGTTGGCTAGACAGCATTTAAAAGTATCAAAATGTACAATGAAACAGGAAGCGGATAAGAAATCACATATTTGCAATTTTGCAATTGGGGATAAGGTATTGGTGTTACTTCCAGTAACAGGTGAACCTTTAAAAGCAAGGTTTAGTGGACCTTATCAAATTAAGAAATTGAGTGAGGTGAACTACTTGATAAGGACTCCAAACAGGAAGAAATCGCAGTGTGTCATGTGAATATGCTCAAAAGGTATTTTGATAGGGAAGGAAAGCAAGAGGAGAAGGTGTTAATGATTACAGCACAGAAGGAAGAAGCAAGTTCAGAGGATTCTGAACTGGACATCCCTCAAATCAAATTTGACACTGAGCAAGTTGTCAAAAATTGGAAGAAGTTACTGAGCTACCTTCCACAAGAAAATCGAAATGACATGGAAGAGTTATTGCTATCACGTGGGGAAATATGCTGAAACAAATTGGGAATTACTAACCTAATTGTGCATGATGTAGATACAGGAGATGCTGTTCCGATTAAGCAACATCCTTAGAGGCACAACCCTCTCAACCCTCAGGTTCAGGAGATAGAGCACATGCTCCAAGATGGCATAATCAAATTGAGCTGCAGTGACTGGAACTCACCCATAGTCATAGTGCCAAAGCCAGATGACACCCAACGGTTATGTGTGAACTATTGCAAAGTCAATGCCGTTACAAAGATTGATGCATATCCAATTCCATGGTTGGAGGACTGTGCCGAAAAAGTGAGACAAGCAACTTACATTTCCAAGTTGGACTTGCTTAGAGGCTACTGGCAAGTCAAAGGCAATTTCGGCTTTCGTAATGCCAAATGGACTATATCAGAAGACCTCGGATGCTGCCTGAATTGCTGTGCTCTTCCAGCACCACTGATCCAGAATCCTATATCAGTTCAAAGTCATACCATTTGGTATGAAAAACGCTCCAGCCACTTTTCAGAGACTGACTAATAAAGTCATTGTCGGATTACCCAATTGTGTGGTGTATATCGATGACCTGGTGATTTTTAGTCACTGGTGGAAGGAACATTTACAGCATTTATCAGACTTGTTTGATCGACTTCAGAAGGCTGACTTGGTGGTAAACTGAGCTAAAAGTGAATTTGCCAAAGCCCAAGTCACCTTCCTGGGCCATGTTATTGGACATGGACAAATGGCCCCACGGAATGCAAAAACAAAAGTAATTGGGGAATTTCCCACACCGTCGACAAAAAAAAAAGCAGTACTACAGTTCTGGGTAAAATCCACTCAATTCCAAAAGTGTTGCCGTACTGTAGCATTATGGTTGCTCCACTCACAGAATTGTTAAAAAAGGGCAAGATGTTTCAGTAGACAGTGGACTGTCAAAAGGCATTTGACAGCCCAAAAACTGTGTTAACCACTGTCCAGTATTAGCCACACCGGATTACACGAAGCTTTTCAAGGTGGCTATTGATGCCAGTGATGTGGGTGCCGGTGCAGTGCTCCTGCAGGAGGATGACGAGGGGATAGAAAAACCCATCGAGTATATTTCCAGGAAGTTGAATGTTCATCAACAGAAATATTCAACAGTGGAGAAAGAGACTTTAAGTTTTTGTTGGCATAACAACATTTCAGTGTTTCTATTACCGGCAATGCATCTGAAACAATCGTATAACACTGATCATAAACCATTGCCATTTGTGGAAAAATTTAAGGACAAAAATGCCAGACTGTTTCGACGGAGCTTGTTGTTACAGCCACTCAATTTGGCAATTGTGCAGGTGGCAGGTCACAAAAACGTGATTGCCGATGCGTTATCAAGACTCAAATGATACATAGGCGTTTAGTGGTGGGTGTGCCATGGCCTGAATTTACATGTGGTTGTGTGTATTTGCATGTTTATAGTTACTATAGTGTATATGTGCGTTTAGACTACTAACCGGATTTTTGAAGGATTTTAAAAATGAAGCCATCTTTTGGTATTGATGGTTCATTTTTTTTCAAAAGAGGGGAGGTGTCACAAAGTTGATCCCTTTTTTCAAGGATACTGTGTTCTTGTTTTTTTTCAGAGGGGTAATAGACCGCTCCTGGTGCTGATTAGACTGGTTTGATACAGAGATTAAAGGGTATTGAGAGACATTTTTGTTTATATGTAAACAGATGAGACTTCAATCTAAAATGGTCATGATTTGGAAGTGGCCTGTATAATGAAAGGGGAGTGGTCAGCTCTCTAGCTGAGCAGTTCAGTTCAGTCTATCTAGAACTGGTTGGGAGTTCAACAGTAAGCTGTGTGGAAACTCTCTCTCTCTCTTTCTGCTCTTTTAACTGTTTTTTCAAGAGCTTTGCTTATTGGGACTTTTGGGTATATTCAGAACACCATAATTAAGTCTAGTTGGGATAGACTGAGTTCTCTAGGGGTTCTTTATTCTGTTCTTTATGTTTCATTGTGTAATTTTGTGAATAAACTTCTGCCTGTTTTAAAACCTAGTAATCAACCTAGCGAGCTTACTCTGGGTAATTTTCACTGAACTCTGGATTAGTGGTGCTGGAAGAGCACAACAGTTCAGGTAGCATCCAAGGAGCTTTGAAATCAACGTTTCGGGCAAAAGCCCTTCATCAGGAATAAAGGCAGTGAGCCTGGAGCGTGGAGAGATAAGCTAGAGGAGGG
>NC_057720.1:69169692-69268360 GCF_004010195.1 Chiloscyllium plagiosum | reverse complement strand
AGAAGGTGGCCATCTGGTGTGTTCTGTGGTGGAATTGGTCCTCCTGGGAGCAGATACGGCGGAGGCGGGGGAATTGGGAATACGGGATGGCATTTTTGCAAGAGGTAGGGTGGGAAGAGGTGTAATCCAGGTAGCTGTGGGAGTCGGTGGGTTTGTAAAAAATGTCAGTGTCAAGTCGGTCGTCATTAATGGAGTTGGAGAGGTCCAGGAAGGGGAGGGAGGTGTCAGAGATGGTCCAGGTAAATTTAAGGTCAGGGTGGTACATCTACCAAAACAAATTACAAAGTTATGGTCTGGGTTGCCTGCTCAAGAATGTTTTGAGTGGTCCATAATTTTGAGCGGCCCAGTCCATAACAGTACCAAAATTAACCAGTCTCAATGTGATGTATCAATGTACTAACAATATTGGAGGCAGGTTTGTACACTTGGAACCTACTCAATTAATTCTTCATATTACTGTACCTGTTTGGTTGCTAAGGCTTCCAGCTCCAGACGCTTCCTATTCACTGCAACCACTTGTTCAAGTTGCTTATTTACTTGCATCTCTTGTTTAAGCTGTTTTTTTACATTCTGCAGCTCCTCAATTTCTATATTTTTTTGGCTTTCCTTCACCTGAACCATTAAAAGAAAGAAAATTTGAAATATTCTCAAATGGATTAAATGCTTTCACCTTCAAATAAGCTGGATGTAATGGAACAAAGCAAACAACACTCTACCAGGTAGTGAATTAACATACAAACCAAGTGCCAAGATACATAAAAATAAAAGCAAAGTACTGTGGACTGAACTGAAAACAGAAACACTTAGCAAAGTTCAGCAGGTCTGACAGCAATGTAGGGAGAGAAGCAGAGTTAGGGCTATGACTCCAAGGCGATGCTTTTTCAGACGAGTTATTCTGAGGTCATCTCCAAATCAAAACATTAAATCTGATTCTCTCACCATGGATGCTGTTACACTCGCTGAATTTTTCTTGTTTTTACTGTTTTTATGCCAAGATATGTGTCTGATTAGTCCAAACCAGTGCAATGCTGCTCTTTGTCACAAAAGATACTGTACACAAGAGCAATAAAGGATCTATGGCAGTGTTTTCATGGCTGTAATCACAGTTCAAAAAGTTTAATTAAGTACTGCACTGCTTAAGCCTTGTTTTTAATGCCCTACCCTCTTTTTCTCCATCCTCCAATATGATGATCACCATGTGATCTCTTTAACATACATGGTTTCTCTATAAAAAGTGTGTCTGAAAAACATTATCTTGTTCTTTTGAAAAGCAAAGTGACATTTTATATTCTTTTTGGGGTGATCAGAACAATGAGGTGGTTCTCATAAATTATGAGAACCACCTCATTGGACCAGGTTAACAGCCCCAGTCAGGGAGACATGGGCTGACAGATACGAATAGGCATGTCAGAACTTCTGTTCACTTTGAGAGCTGGCTTTAAAGAAGCGGACCAGTGTCAAGGACTATGCACATGTAACTAAAGGGTGACCTGGTGACAGGATATTGGCCTGTGTGGAGAATAGACCTGAAATTGTCTATTTTTATCTTTTAACATTGTACAATTTTCTAAAACGTTACGAACATCCAATTGACAAAAAACATAATACTGTGTTTTAATGCAGTAATTTTTAAAGTATGGATGCAACTGACACTAACTTTCACAACTGCTGAAATAAATTACAGCTGACAATACATTGTTTCACATTTAAACTCAAAGTAAAATAGTCTAGTCTTTATAATCCTCACACATCTACCCAGCAGAATACAGTTTCCTACATTTCACAACTTACTTCATGCACAAACTAGCAACACATCAAACAGCCACACAAAAAAAAATGGAACCACACAAGAAAATTCAGCACAATACACACTTCATTCCAATTGTGTATCCTCCAAATGACAAAACATTTCAAGCATATCAGTTACTAGCAGAAATTAATGCTGATAAACAACACATATGAGAATGCATGAAAAAAAATTACCAATTCCTTTTCCAGTTCTTTTATTTTATTCTCATACAGTGATTTTTGACTAGATAACTCCTTCTGAGCCATTTCCTTTGCAACTTGGATCCCCTGCATCATTTCTTTTTTGGCTTGTAATCGTGCTTCTTCAATTTCAACTTCAAGTCTGCCAAAACAAAAAGAACAAAGAGGAAGAACTAAAAAAATAGAGGATCTAGAGCTGTGTAATTCCTCAACTTGATCATTTGTGTCATCATTTCCATGCATACCAATAATGTTATGAAACATGGAACTCTATAGCACAAAGAGTTTATTAAGCCGAAAACAGTTGCATCTCACCCTGAAAGCTCGATTCAATTAGTGCCATTTCATTGTTCAGCCTAAAACCATTGACTTTCTTTTTAAACCTCATCAGTTTTCCTTGTGAAAGTTCTTATGGATTCCATTTCTACTAAGAAACATGTTCAATGTTTATTTTATTTAACCTATTTTGCTTATCAACCTGTTCAGAGACATTATTGCACACCTCTGGAGCAGGTAGGACTTGAACCCAGGCCTCTCAGTCCAGGGGTAGGAACACTGCCACTGCTCCTTAAGAGGCCCTGCCTATCCTCAGCTTAAAGATTTGTACCTAACCTCTCCTTATGTTCAAAATTAGCCCTCAGTACTGATTCAATCACTCGTGCAAGATTGCCCCAATCAAAATCACTCAAAATGTTACCATTTCTATCCAATCCTCCCAATCTTTCTTAATAAAAGAAAAAAAACTGTAGCCTTTTGTTGCATGTAACCCAATAACTTATGTTTGTACTTAGTTTGGAGATAAGAAACAATAGGGACAAAAAAAAATAAGAAACTCTGATGGGAGAAATGTGCTGTCTTGGCTTCACTTTCACACCATTCATATTAACAGTCCACATAGAGCACTGTTTTCCACTTCAATGCTCCACTATAGAGTGCACTGACACCTTACATTGTAATACTATTTTGCACAGAGACAGGCACCCAACGCATGCAAAGAAGCATTGGTACCCCAGAACTCATTACTTGCTCTCTCTTCTTTTTTAGTGTCTTGTCCTTTCAGCCACAGCTTAAAGTCTTTCCATACTTCTGTCTCATATAGCCTTTAAGCACAAACACAAAGCCAGAGAGCTTGTGATGGTTGTCAGATTGAATGGTTATTAAGTTGGGGAATTCCACAGACAGATGAACATATGACTGTGCAGCACCATGCTATGTCAATGTAACACCTACAGCATGTGTCAGCAGTTAACACAGCAAATATACTTCATACACTTCAGCCAAATCACAATGTCACAAAATCAAAAAGGAGCGGTTCTTGATCAAATCAAGGGTGACTAAAATTAGTCAGGTGGTCCAGTTATAGTCAGTCAAGGGCTGCATATAATCTCAGTCAAAGGACTTGGGCATGATCATCAGCAAACTGGCACAGTCAAGGTCAGACTAGGGTGTAGGTCACAGTCAGTCCAGCAGATCTTGTGCTACCAATCCAAGGCTACAAAGCAAGTCAGTTAGGGTTTTGCTCAGAGATTAGTCAGGGGGTCACTCACCTTTAGGGCCTAGCCTTCCAAGTCAGTCAGAGGTGAGCCATGATCAGTCCTGGATATCTGCTCACTAAAAATTAAGAGGGCTGTTAAGAGGGAACACCACTGTAGTAAGTAAAGTCTATTGGGAGGTTTGATGACCGTGTGCAGGGTGCAGCAGAGACAGTACTTGTGAAAGCAGGCAGCTAAGGGTGGGAGGAGTGCATTGGAGGTCATGGGCTACCTGTGGTGGAGGGGGTGGATCGTTGACAGTCACCACCATCCAAATTTCAATGACATGAAGACTGGTCGTAGTTGTGGGTATGTTCCTTAATAAAGAAACGGTCCTTAATAGTTTTAATACCCCACTGGATAACCACTGTTCTACTGTCATGCCCTATTACCAGGACCTATCCATTCCTCTGTCTCATAGTTGTGGGTATGTTTGCCGAACTGGGAAGTTGATTTGCCGACGTTTTGTCCCTTGTCTAGGTGACATCTTCAGTGCTTTGGAGCCTCCTGTGAAGCGCTGCTGTACTGTCTCTTCTGGAATTTATTTGGTTCTGTTCTTGCTGCTTCTGGTCACTGGTTGCTCATTGTAGTGGCCGGTATATTGGGTCTAGGTCGATGTGTTTGTTGATGGAGTCCGTTAATGTGTGCCATGCTTCTAGGAATTCTCTGGCTCTCCTCCATTTGGCTTGTCCTATGATAGTTGTGTTGTCCTAGTCGAATTTGTGGTCCTTGTCATGTGTGTTTATGGCTTCTAGGGGCAGCTAGTCATGGTGTTTAGTGGCTAGTTGGTATTCTGGATGTGCATTGCTAGTTGTCTGTCTGTTTGTCCAATATAGTGTTTCAAGCAGTCTTTGCATGGAATCTTGTAAACTACGTTACTCTTGCACATGATGGGTATAAGTCCTTTGTTCTGGCAAGTTGTTGCCTGTTCAAAAGGGCTACCCCACACTGCAGCCTCCCAACATGCGAAGAGAAGAAGATGACCTCTACAGAGTCTTTACCAAGAACGGATATTTCCAAAACTTCATCCGCAGATGCCTAACAGACAAACAACGTGATAAGGACATGTCACAACCACACTCACCAGCCATGCTACCTTAAATAAAAGACATCCAGAACTGATAGCCAGACTTCTCTGACTGCAGGGATTTATGACTGCATGTAAACAGACAGCCATGCTCAAAACCAAAACTCACCAGAACAAAAGACCCTATACCTATCATGTGCAAAACCACCGTAATTTATCAGATTCCATGAAAAGACTGCACAAAACACTACATAGGACAGACAGGCAACTAGTAATCTGCATCCACAAACACCAACTAGCCACTAAATACCATGACCAGCTGTCCCAAGAAGCCATACACACAGATGACAAGGACCACAAATTCAACTGGAACAACACAACAATCATAGGACAAGCCAAATGGAGAACAGCCAGAGAATTTCTCAAAGCAAGGCACTCAACCACAGATTCCATCAACAAACACATCGACCTAGTCCCAATACACTGGTCACTACAACGAACAACCGGAATTAACAACCAGTAGCAGGCGAAACTGAACCAATTAAATTCCAGAAGAGACAGTACAGCAGCGCTTCACATGAGGTTTCAAAACACTGAAGATATCACCTAGACAGGGGAGCGAACATACCCACAACGACAGCAACCGGCACCCAAGCTACAAATCTTTACGCAAACCTTGAACAGGAAGACTTCACTGAAAAGAGTGGGAAGTGTGGAAGCTCAGAACTGATGGGGTCAATAATGACAGCAAGGAAGAAATAAACATGAAGGATTGAGGATTTATCTCTATTAGTAGGTTGAGCCTGTGACTCACTCTACAATCCAACCTGTATTGCTTTCCATCCTCAAATTAATCACAAATGAACTATGAAAATTGAAATGGAAAATTGCTGCAACTACACCCAGAGTGGTCAAACTAAACGTTAATTTCTGTCTGAGCACACAGGCTTTATTTGGAAGTGACGGCAGGCCCTTCAAAAGCAATTCCATTTTTCAGATATGTCAACATTACAGTACACTGCATCTGAAACAATGAGTCAGGAAAGATACAAGCCTTGGTTACAAGCAATCTTGACCATGTCATGGGTCATTACTAATCGATCATAGTCATCTCTGTGAAGTAAAAGTAATCAGAATGAATAATCACTTAAAAGTGTTACTTGAGGGCCAGAAATTACAAGGACAATCCAAGGAATCATTGTGCACTTTTGCACAGAAGTGCATACTCATCCAAGTAAGCCATATAATACAAGAATGCTGCATTTTGGAGCAGGCAAGCTGAGTGTTACATGTAGCTGCGGTTACAATGATAGTTGAACAGATGGGTAATGTAAAATAGCAAAGCATTCATGAACATGAGCTTATATTCATAATGAAGTGTTACACATACCACTGATGTGTCCTCAGAAGCTTTTTGTTTTTTCCTCTTCCCACTACACGCACTGTGAAGGGTATTCCTGAGTGGCAGCATTTAACCTGCTGTACTGCTGGGCTTTATATATGATGCCAGAAACCCCAGAATGTTCTGTCAGTGACTCCACAATAGCACAAGCACAGTGCCATTAAGATGTGGTGCTTACAGAATGAAATGAGCAGCATAAGCTTATGTGAGAAAAACACTAGCACTCGGAGGGAAAACTTATGTGAAACTCCCTGAAATTGACACTTTATTTTAGTAAAATAAAGCCTAAAATATTTTCTCATGTAATAGAATGCTTGATAAAAATGGCACAACATTAAAATTAAAGTTAGGTCATTTACGAGTAAATTCTGGAAGCATTTTTCATGCAAACTGTAGAGGAAATCTGGAACACGTTGTATCCCAAAAAAACACTATGGATAAACTGAAACTGTCAATAAAGACAGCCGGTACAAATAGAGGGATATGCAGCAGAAGTGGATAACTTGAGTTAAAGAACAAATCAGAATGGAACTAATTGAAAGCCTTTTGAAAAATCTACATGTGTAAGTATACTTTCTTTTGCAATGCACTATGTTTTTCTTTTGTTTAAAACAACCTTATTAAATCTTCCAGATAGCAACTTGTCCAGGAGAAACACTTGGTAAGGATGAAACATCATCAGACATCGTGTTTTGCTCATGAACAGAGAATACAAGAAGAAACATATCCATCCCAACACTTAAAAGCTATAATAACCTCTTCTAGTGGATGTAATTTAGAGAAGCCCAGAAAGCTACAAGTGGACAGAATCTGTGATTAAAAGATTTGATTACATGTTCTAAAATTAAAGACGATAAAATGCAATTCCATCATTGCATAAATTTTGACAATTTTAGAAAAGTGATGCACATGCATTCACCCAAAACATTTTGACTATATAATTTACAAGTTTAAGTCAAAAAGATTATGTGCATTAAATTATCCTTTTTAATTTACTAACTCAAATTTCAAAATAGTTATCAGCATGCTGTTTTACCTTGCCTGTTGAGCTTGTAAAAGTTCATTTTTTGCAAATTCAAAATCTTTGGGACCATCTCCAAACAGTGCATTCCCAGAAGATGCTCGTCCATTCTGAACTTCCAGTGGATGATTAAATTTAAAGTAGTGATCACCACCCATAATCACTCTGTCCCCCTAGAAAATAAAGATTTATACTTGTAGCAAACATAAGACAAATTAAGTAATTTCAGACTTAAATTTCAACATTTAACCAATCCTCCAGAGGTCTATTTAATAAATGTCATCCCAGCCTGATTATCTTTAGCCCTTTCCATATTTCATCTCCCCTATCAAAGACACAATTTCTCTTGTTAAAAAGAATGAGCAACAAATTACTCCAAAGCTTCTCCATATATCTGTGTTAAGCCAATCAGCCCATTTCAGTGAAATTTGGACATTTCTATTCAATATGCATGAACACAACATAGATTGGCAAGCTTCATTTTCCTATTCATTTTAGATCAAACTTTGAACAATAATTTGAAAGTATAAACAATTGTGCTCTGTACAAGCTTTTAGACTATATGGTAACCAATTCATAAAATTGGTTTAAAAATAGTCAGTAGCAAATCATAAATCAATTGTTTTTTCAGTAGTTGTATCACATTTTTCTATTTAAATGTTAAAATAGCTTCAACTTAATTTACTCTTTATATGCTAATCCTAAATTCACCTAATAGAAATTAGGTATAGATTTAAATAATTTCTACTCTCACAAAGGAACTGAAAGATGCCTCTATCGTAATCCTGACCAGTAGGTACAGATGTGCAATCTGTATGTAAAGCTGACAAACACAAAGAGGAAAAACATTAGTGGGGGTTGTACAAACTGTAGGGGCAATTTTGGGAATTGATTGAACAAGAAATGAGAGATGTATGGAATAAAGGAACATCTGTAGCTATGAATGACTTTAATCTGCATGTGGATTGGGAAAATCAAATAACAATACCATAGAAGAGATGTAGATACTGTAGATTCCTGGTGTATACACATGTTGGTTTTTTGGACCAAAATGTTCAGGAACCCACGAGAGAACAGAGAGGTGTGCAGGGTGGGTAAATTAGCCATAGGAAATGCAGGAAGGGGTGGATCTGGGCGGGATGCTCTTCAGAAAGTTGGTGTGGATTCTATGGGCTGAATCACCTGTTTCCCCACTGTAGGGATTCTATGAAAAACAACCCAACAAGTCTGAGGAGTAGAATTCAGCAAAGGAGGACAAAGGAATAGATTAAGAAAGAGTAAATATAGTACAAGATTAAGCTTGTAAAAAACATGAAAGTTTCTATGTGCTCGAGAAGAGAAAATATTGGTGAAGACAAGTAACCTTTACAGTCAGAGACAGGGGAATTTATAATGGGGAAACAAAGAAATGATTGACCAACTAAATATGTACTTTGGGCCTGTGTTCACAAATGAGGACATGTTAGAAGGGTTGGGGGGCACAGGGCTTACCAAGAGGGAGGTACTCTTAGGAAATCAGTATTAGTAGGGAAATGAGTGGGATTGAAGGTTGAGAAATCCACAAGCCCTGAAAAATTAATATCCCAGAGTGCTTAAAGAATTGGGCCTAGAAATAGTGGATATATTGGTGGTCATCTTCCAAGGTTCTACAGACTTTGGAATAGTTCCTGCGGATTGTGGGGTAGCCAGTTTAGCCCCCTATTTAAGAATGGAGGCAGGAAGAAAACAGAACTGACATAGTGTGGAAAATGCTAAAGGCTATAATAAAACATTTAATAGATAACCATTTGGAAAACAGTGACAGGATCAGACTGAGTCATCATGCATTTACAAAAATAAAATCATGCTTGACAAATCTACTGCAATTCTTTGAGAATGTAACTCGTAATGTAGATGATGTGAAGACAGTCGATACATTTTATTTGGACTTTTGAAAGGCTTTCAACAAAGTCCCACAAAATAAATTAATGTGTAAAATTAAAGTGCTGGAGTTGAGGATAGTGTACTGATATGACAGTAAACTGGTTGGCATACAGAAGACAGTAGGAACAAACGGTTCCTTTTCTGATTAGCAAGTAATGACTCGGAGAGTACTGCAGAGATCACGGTGGCTCAGTGGTTAGCACTGCTGCCTCACAGCACCAGAGTCCCAGGTTCAATTCCAGCTGTGGGTGACTGTCTGTGTGGAGTTTGCACATTCTCAAAGTATCTGCGTGGGTGTGCTCTGGTTTCTTCCCACAGTCCAAAGATGTGCAGGTCAGGTGAATTGGCCATGTTAAATTGCCCGTAGCACTAGGTGCATTAGTCAGAGGGAAATGGGTCTGGGTGGGTTACTCTTTGGAGGGTCGGTATAGACTGGTTGGGCCGAAGGGCCTGTTTCCACACTGTAGGGAATCTAATCTAATCTAATCAATTTTAGAACTTCAGCCGTTCACTATATACATAAATGTTTTGGATAAGGGAACTAAATGTAATATTTCCAGATGACACAAAGCTGGGTGGGACAGTGATCCGTGAGGAGGAGGAAGAGATGCTTCAGTGTGACTTGGACAAGTTGAGTGAGTGCACAAACACATGGCAGATGTTGTATAATGTTAGGCTATCCACTTTGAGAAAAACAGGAAGGCAGATTATCTGAATAGCTATAAATTAAGAAGAAGAATGTGCAATGACACCTGGGTGCCTTTGTGCACCAGTCACTGAAGGTAAGCATGCTGTGGAGCAGGCAGTAAAGTCAGCAAACAGTATATTGGCCTTCATTATGAAAGCATCCAAGTACAGGAGCAGAGATGTATTGCTGCAATTGTACAGGTACTTGATGAGACCACATCTGGAATATTGTGTGCAGTTTCAGTCTCCATATCTGAGGAAAGATGTTCTTGCTACAGAGGGAGTGCAACAAAGAAATACGAGGCTAATTCCTGGGATGGCAGGACTGACAGATAAGAAGAACTTAAATTGGTTAGGATTACATGCCTGGAATTCAAAAGAATGCACTGGGGTTGGGGGAGGGGTGGTGATGGTGGTGGTGGTGGGAAGGAATGGAATCTCATGGAAACATATAAAATTCTAATAAGACCAGACAGGATACATTTATAAAGGGCATTCCAGATGACAGGGGAGTCCAGAACCAGAGATCAGAGTCTAAGGATATGGGGAAGGCCACTTAGGACTGAGATGAGAAGCAATCTCTTCACCAAGACAGTGGTAAGCCTGTGGAATTCACTATCATAGAAAGTGGTTGAGGCCAAAACATTGCTCGATTTATTAAAGGAATTAGATAAAGCATTTGAGGCTGAAGGAATCAAAAGATATCAGAAGAAGCAGGAAAAGACTATTGAGTCAGACAATGAGCATGATCATAATGAACCGAACAGCTGGCTCAAAGGACCAACAGCCTGTTCCTGCTCCTATTTTCCTATATTTCTGTGAAAGAAAGAAAAGAGAGCACTTTCAAAACCTTGTGATTTTAAGATTATGATGTGCAGTCCTCGGCTTCAGCATCCATTTGTGTCACACAAAATAGCTGGTATCACTACAGTACTGAATGAAGCTCATCATTCTGTGGCCTGATATACAAATATCCTATGCCTGAATTGGAATAGCATTTTCAAAATCAACTCAGTAAATGGGTTTCAGCCTGTTGTGTATGAATGAGCAACACTTTCATGATCTCAAAGCCTCAACAGTACAAGATCCAAAGCTGTTTCAGCATGTTATTAAAATTAAACATTGAAATCACAAGGTCCATCTCTACATTTAAAGAGCAAAACTGAAGAAAAACAAATGGCTCCTTGAGAATGGTCTGTGATTCAATTCAGTCATGGTTGATCTTCAGTCTAAATACTTTCCTGCCTACTCCTTGTATTCCTCATATCCTGCAATTCCTGGAAATAAACAAAAGTCTGTTGATCTCCCCCTCAAACATATTCAGTAATGGAGTTTCCACATTCACCCCAGGGGGAGACAATCGCTCAGTGTTATTATTGCTCCAGTATTAATCCAGACACCCAAGTAATGACCGAGGACCCAGGAGATGATGGACTCGTGGTATTAAATCGTTGGACTGTTAATCCAGAGACCCAGATAATGCTCTGGGGACCTGGGTTCAAATCCTGCCATGGCGGATAGTGGAATTTGAATTCAATTAAAAAAAAACTGAAATTAAATTCTGGTCTCCTTCCTACAGGAAGAATGTTGTGAAACTTGAAAGGGTTCAGAAAAGATTTACAAGGATGTTGGCCAGAGTTGAAGGATTTGAGCTATAGGGAGAGGCTGAGTAGGCTGGGGCTGTTTTCCCTGGAGTGTCGGAGGCCGAGGGGTGACCTTATAGAGGTTTATAACATTATGAGGGGCATGGTTACGATAAATAGACAAGGTCTTTTCACTAGGCATGGGGGAGTCCAGAACTAGAGGGCATAGGTTTAGGGTGAGAGGGGAAAGATATAAAAAGGGACATAAGTTGCAACTTTTTCATGCAGAGGACGGTGCATGTATGGAGTGAGTTGCCAGAGGAAGTGGTGGAGGCTGGTACAATTTCAGCATTTAAAAGGCACCTGAATGGGTATATGAATAGGAAGGGTTTAGAAAGATATGGGGCAAGTGCTGGCAAATGGGACTAGATTGGGTTGGGATATCTGGTTGGCATGGACGAGTTGGACCGAAGGGTCTGTCTTCATGCTATACATCTCTATGACTCTAATGACGACCATGAACCATTGTTGATTATCAGAAAAATCCACCTGGTTCACTAATGTCCTTTAGAAAAGGAAACTGCCATCCTTATCCATTCTGGCCTACATGTGACTGCAGACTCATAACAACATGGTTGATTCCTTAACTGGACACCCTCATCCCATGAATGATTTTTTTTCTTGAAGTCCTTTCGCTCCAGTTCATACAAGGTAATGAAACTGATGATAATATACTCAACATTCAGCTTCCACATAACTGAAAATAGCTAGCTCAAGACATCCCATTACTTTGAACAATAAGAAAAGCAGCAAGATTCATATGAAAATAGGCAGCAGCAACTATGTTTAAGAACATATTTTACAAAAATCAATATTGTTTGATTATCACAAATTGTATTAGAAATAACTTACATGATGTAGCACTATCGATTCTGCTATAAGGTTTCCATTGACGTAAGTATTTGCATCTCCAATTGGAGCAATACTAACAATGCCATTTACGTTTTGTATGACACTGCAAACAACACAAGAAAGTTTCAAGTAAAATGATAACACATTTAATTCATTTTGATGACCGTTAAAAATAGGTTGTTTTCTCAAACAGCTAATATTTAAAATGAACTAATACTTTAAGAGTCCAGCAAATTTAAAGATCAACATTTCACTTTCTGACAAAGTCAATTTGTCTTATTTCATATCAATCATACAGCACAGAAAAGACCCTTCAGCCCATCAAGTTTTCAGCAACATAATTACCACAAAGTGAGCTAATCCTAATGGCGTGCACTGTCCCATATCCTTGAATGTCATGATATTTCATGTGCTCATCCAAATATGTTCGAAAAGCCAGAAGGTTTCTAGCCTTCACTACCTTCCCAGGCAGTACATTCCAGATTCCCACCACCCACTAAATGAAAGTGCTTTTTTCTCAAATCTCCTCTGAATCTCTTGCCCCTTACCCAACACCCCCTCATGACTGACCCTTTAACCAAGAGAAACAGTTGTTCCCTACATCCCTTGTCCATACCTCTCATAATCTTATACACCTCAAATCATGTCTCACCTCAGTCTTCTCTGTTCTAAAGAAAACAATGCAGGCCTCTCACATCTCTCCTCATAGCTTAACTGTTCTATCCCAGGCAACAACCTGGTGAGCCATCTCTTCACTCACTCTTGTTCCATCACATCCTTCCTGTAGTGAGGTGACCAAAACTGCACACAGAACTCCATCTCTGGCTTAACCAACATTGTACAATTCCAACATTACCTCATTGCTTTTATACTCTATACCATGACTGATGAAAGCCTTAACTATCCTATTTACATGTTCTGCTAATTTCAGAGATCTGAGCTACCAAGTATCTTGTCATTCACTAGATACTCCTGCGTCTTGTTTCTTCTTCCAAAGTGCATCACTTCACACTTACCAGAATTAAAAACCATCTGTCACTGCTCTGCCCATCTGACCAACCCATGGGTATCTTCCTATAACCTACAATCATCTTAGAATTATAGAGTCAATCAAGCAGCCTTCTATCACTAAGTCAGTTTCTGATCCATCTTGCCAGGTTTCCCTGAATTACAAATGCTTTAACGTTCTCAGTCTTCCAAGTGGTATCTCGTCAAAAGTTTTGCTAAAGGCCATATATGCTACATCAATAGAACGTTTCTCATCCACATACTTGATCACATTTTCAAAACAAATTCTATCAATTTTATTAGGCATGACCTCTCTCTGATAAAACCATGCTGACTATCGCTAATTAACCCATGCTTTCCAGGCAGTTATTAATTCTCTCCTTTAGAATTTTCTCCAATAGGTTCCCTACCACTGAAGTGAAACTCACTGGTTTGTAATTTCATGGTTCACCTCTACCACATTAGTCATCCTCTAAAAATTAAAAATTTGGGTCAGAGCCCCTGCAATTTCCACCTCACCACCCACAGCAACCTAGAATACAATTCATTCCAGGGCCAAGGGATTTATCCATTTTTAAGCCCATCAATGCCTCCAATACCTCCCCATCCCCTATGTCAAAATATGTAAGTTTGTCACAGTCCCTTTTCCTGAATTTCATACCTACATTGTCCTTTTCCAGACTGAAGAGAAATATTCATTTAACACCCTTAGCAATGATATTTCTGCAATCTCCCGACCACTCGACAAAATTCCCCCAATTTAATACTTCAAGCTAGTGTTATGATACAGAGGTCAAATCCCTCTGGTAATTAAAACCAAACACCCAGAAAAGCTCGCCTCACCTCGTCATCTGTTAAAACAATGTGTGAATGAAAGAAGATCCCTGATTTCCACTGTATAAATAATCTCACTTGGCACAGAAATTGAACCCACACGATTGGTCTCACTTCGCATTGCGAATCAGCTATCCAGCCAACTGAGCTAAGTGACCTCCTCTTCACCTTACTGTTGGTCGACTGTCTCTACTTTTCCCTTTACTGCTTTTCCAAATTCATCCTCTTTTGCTTCAGTTCTCCCTATCCCTGCCTGTTACAAGCTGGTGAGGCGGGGCGAGTTGATTCGCCTCTTAAATCCTTTATGTCAAGAACAAAGAATCATTATTTCCTGGTTGTCTATAAGATCCTTCCATTTGCAAATGATCTAGTTTGCCCAGAAAATAATAATTACTGCAATCCATAGCATTTCATGTAAAGCAGTTTGAAATGATTCAGAGATACAATAAGACATTTATAAAGTCAGATTTAATTTTCAATGCGAAGATTTAGATAGCAAAGCAATAATACAAAACATAGTTATCAAGTAAAGAAAGACAATCATTCTTTTCATATCGAGATATACAAAGAATTCAAAACTTTCTAACTCACCAGTGGTCATCAGCGATGAGTGCCCCAGAAAGCTGGATATCATGCTTTGAGTTTGGTCTTTGCTTTCCCACTCTTGTCTGGCCTTCCTTTATCATGTACAGGAGCATCTCTGAAATCTGGGGATCTTCATTGAGATTCACTAGATTTGGCAAACTGTTGTCCACTTTAAAAGTGATTCCAGCTTTCTATCGACAAAGATTTCAATTAATAGGCAAAATGTTCTTCCTCTGCTACAAAATACCATAGTTTAACTGATTACAAGGTTCAAATGACAGAGCATTGTCAATTTGTCCACTTCTGGCAATGACTTAGTGGAATCTATTCTTAAAGATATATTCTGACATCATTCTCAACAATCTATTAGTTATCATTGGCTAAAATGTTTAAGGTTTTGCACAAAATGATCTGTTTGGATCCAACATGACAGGAAAACAGAAGCAAGTTCGATCAGTGGCTGTAGACTCAATAAACCAAAATCTGAAATAAATAAAGTTCCAGAACTACACGGCCTTGTTGCCAGTTAACCAGTGATGATCTTCGACCTGGAAGCATAACAAATAAGGAACATGTGCAAAAAAAGTGCAATTACTTTAAAATAGCACCAGAGTCTGCAATTGCTTTTAAGAATGTTTGAAAATGACCAAAGAGTTTGTATAAAATCTAAAGCAATCATTTGTAATTTTCTTGGATAATAAGTACAAGTCCATGTGACCTGATAACCCTTGACCTGAAAGCAGTACCAAAAGGAAGACACATCAGAAGCCATATGACCAGACAAAAAAGATGTTGCGGACAGAATGTTGAGCTGAAAACATTAATTAAAGTACAAGTGCAGAGAGAAAGAAAGAGAAACTCAGAAGTTTTGAAGCAAATCTCTCAGTTTTTCTGTTTGGTCAAAAAAGGAGACAGGAACTCAAAGGCATGTTTGAGCTGGTTAAACCAAACGTTTGTAGCCCTGGAAACCACTTTGAATAGCTTGGAAACACCACTGACTTGTGTTTTATACCAGAAATAGTCTATTGGCAAAACAGGACTATAACAATAGATCTGTTGAAAAAATATTCTGGTAAACTCCAGACTTTTGTGATCAGAGGTGGGAGTGAGAGGGGATCATAAAAATAAGCCTTGATGTTAACCATATCAGTGGAACAGTGGGCAGCACAGTGACACAGTGGTTAGCACTGCTGTCTCAAGTGCGAGACACCCGAGTTCAATTCCCACCTCAGGTGACTGACGTGTCTGCGTGGGTTTTCTCCAGGTGCTCTGGCTTCCTCCCACAGTCCAAAATAGTGCATGTTAGGTGAATTGGCCATGCTAAATTGTCCGTAGTGTTAGGTGAAGGGAATGGGTATGGGTGGGTTGCACTTCAGCGGGTCGGTGTGGACTTGTTGGGCTGAAGGGCCTGTTCCCACACTGTAGGTAATCTAATCTACACAAAAGGTGAAAGCTATTGTTGGATAGAACACCTGACCAACCCAGTGTGAAAACAGCAGCAAATGATGAAACTGTATGGATTACATGGGTACCCCATATCTCCAAGATGTCCGCAACATTTTTTTTTGTCTCCAAGGAGCGATTTAGCTATTTGTGGCTGTGCAACTTTGCATTAAAGTGAAATATACCTTTTTTAAAAGGAAGTATAATTTGCCTGTGAATTGTTGCTTAATTTGTATTTGTTCTGATTCATATGAAAGTAAAAGGAATATTGCTCATAAGCTGTGCGGTATTAACCCACTAAACTGCACTAACACTGCCATTCCCTTGGTTCTTGCTGACTGGCATCCTCGATTAAGTAGTTTCATCAAGAGGCTCTCAAATACCACGATGGACTTCCATACAAGTCATTTAACCAACCAAAAGAGTAAAGGTTAAATACATTCTAGACAAACAATATATTAACAAAGAAAATAGGACCCTACTTATTGCGATCTTTACATTTTCACTCATACTGTTTTCATAGGAATAAAATTCTAATAATGTATTATTCACAGCACATAACATGAACATGGAAATGAAAGAATAAGAAAAGTCAACTGATCACCTGTAATTCCCTTGCTTCCTCAAGTTTTCGCTTTTCTGCTTCGTCCAACCTCTCTCTCCATCTCCTAAAGATGCCATGACAAATATTTTCCATTGTCACAAAACGTTGGTAACAATACATCAGCTTTATTTGTCCATTTCACACAATAATCACCAGAACCAATGCATTTAGTTCAGTGACCCTCTTTGGGGAGTCAAAGCTGTAAGCATGTTTAACAAGCTATTGTAAGACCTGAATATATATATCTGTGCATGTGTGTATACACACACACACACACACACACACACACACACACACAGCTGGCTAAAGACATAGTGATCATAAATAATGCAAAATTCCAATTTTCGATTGCCCACACACACACACACACACACACACACACACACACACACACAGTAAAGCTGTACAAACTACACCCTGCTGGCTAAAGACATAGTGATCATAAATAATGCAAAATTCCAATTTTCGATTGCCACTTAAAGACAAAATGCTTGATGGCTCAATGAATGCAGCATGTTTTCTGGCAAGTAGCAGTACTAGAAAAACTTATCCTATATAAATTAAATTGCTGCTATATAATTAAGTACACAAACAAACTACTGAAGGAATACAAAAGGAAAATAATCAATGAAATAATTTCTACTTAAATAAATTGAAGTGTGAGTTAAGATATTGTAAAAAAGAGATTCAACTTAATTATGCTTTAAGACTAATATTTAGTTTACTCTTATCCTTTTGTCTGAAATAACTAGATATAAATAGCACTACTATTTTGATGTATTAGCTAAAATTTTAACCAGAATGAATTGATTTTAAAAACTGGGTAAATTTTGCAGTCGTCTCCCTTTGGGAATCACTTCAATAATATGAAAAGCATTGCGGATCTTACAATTGCTCAGATGACACAAAGTCCATATATTCTTTCAAATGAAGAAATAATGGCTGTAAGTTTGCCTTATGCGAACCATAAGTTTAATTTGATAAAAGTTACCTCGACACAGAAATGTAGTTTGAAACTGCTCAAATTTATAGAGAATTACAGCAGACTTTGAATTGTGCAGATGGCTAAGCAATGCCTTACCACATTTAACTTTTGATAACCACTTACTCTTGAATTCAGTACATTGTACTTTATGTGTGGAAAAAAAGGGCTGTTGCATCATATTAGAAATTAGAAAATCTGCATTTGTAATTCAGATATAACACAGCCAAATTGACAATTCCTCACAACTTTGAGCCCCAAATCTCAGACATAAACTTTCAGTCAACTCTCTTTTACTTTAATTAGCTCCGAAGACGTAGGTGATACTAGAAAGGACACAATTACTGCCCATCTCTGGTTGCCCAGTTGCATTGGGTCTTTTAATTGAGCAACTGCAGTCCTTGATCATTCTTACACAAATAGTGCTGGATATGGATGCAATGATATTGATCAGGTGATGACTTAGGAATGGAGATACTAGCCACAATGATAATGGGAAAGTTATCAGTGATGTCTTTCAATTGATATGCATGTACAAACGGACTAAATTCAATCAATTATGAACAATCTATTGACAAGATGGGCTCGATAATCTAAATTTCTTTTTACATTTCCAGACTCAATATCCCAAATCTAACATAAATCATATTCACCATCTTACCTTTGTGCTTCTGCCATTTCCTTCTCCTGTTGATTGAGCTTCAACTTCAGGGCTTTTATTTCTTTTTGGGATGCTTTATACCTCTCAGACTGAATTCCTTGGCTACTCATCTGGGCAGCTTTCAACTTCTCAATTTCTAATTTCAGATCTGATTCAGCCAGAATCAAAGGGAAAAAAAATTACATTCCTCAAAACTCTGTGGTGAAAAAAATGCAACTGGCTACAAAAATGTCAATTCTATCAAAACTTTTCCTGTTCAGATTGTAATACATCAGTAAAAAACAGTTTTTCCTTGTAGAAAAGTTTTGTAATGAAATAGCAAAATTTATTTTCTATATATATTTAGTTGAAATCCGAGACAAAGGTACAGCACCACCTGCTGGACAATTTAAGAGGTGAATCTTCCAAAATAAGTCTTCAATGTGGGTTTGATCATTACAGGGCGAAATCAACTTAAAATCAAATACTTTTCAAGTTCAAATTCATTTCAATTGTTGCAAAGTATAATACTGTCATCACATTAACTCTGGAATAATGCTGATCATTAGTTCATGTAAAGTAAATACTGAATCTATTTTCCTGATTACAGCTTAATTTTTGGCCACATTGTTTGGTTAAGGCCTAATGAAAAGCATTTTGATAAATCCTACATAAAAATAACCCATGCTATCTTTAGGTTCTCACTCATACCATTCTGTGATTAGGAAGGAAATTTCCTCCACAGCACAGAAGTTCCAACATTCAAATATTTAATTGTTACAAGTGTATTTACAAGATTTACAAGATTATATAAACTTAGAGATATAGAAGGTAAAATATAAGTGGCGAAATGCTAAAAAAAGTCAAAGAATAGCAGAGGATTTATTTATGTCACAATATATTTGGTCTCAAATGACCAATCTATTTCTAAATAAACAAAAATGATTTGACTTTTTAGTACATTACTATACAGGTTTCAAATGATGAAGGATAATGAATACTGCATAACCCAAAGGGAAAGATACTGAAACTATTGAAATTTGACTGTTTTCCGGAAAATAATCCAACCTTGAAGCTTATGCTACTTCTTATAACTCCAATTTCCATTTCAAAACATTCATGTCAAAGCAATGCACACCTCCACGTATGTTAATTTGTAAAGAAAATGTCAAACAACCTCTGATCAATTTTGCATTCGAGTCCTCATTCACTTTTGCGACGTTGATAATCTGACGAGCCTGTTTGGCATATCTAAGCGTACTAAGAGTCTCTTCCACATTAGAAGCAGATGGACTGATGGTAGCTATCATAGCTGTTTTTGAATTGCCACCAAGACTGTCTTTCAGTAACCTACACCAGGATTCAAATGACCAAAAGAATAAGTGAATTAAAATGTTATTAAGCAATAGAAAATAACACACATGCAGAAAATACTAGAATGCATTAGTCATATGTAGGAAAAATCTAACTTTAATCTATCAAGTATTATTTTACATTAACGGTTAATTAGTCTTGTTAAAGTAATTTCCTTTTACATCATTTTCAGTGCTTAATGCAATTTACTCAGGTCAGTTTTGACACATAGTTAAGCATCATAAGTGACAGCAAATGTAAAGGCCATGGAGCTACAACAATCTATTTACGTTTACTTCCAGCATGGTATGCAAATCAGAACTCACCATGTTAGCACTGATTCCCTGTAAGGTATAAAAACTTTCTTCTTAGCCTGAAAATATTCTGAAAGTGCAGATATAACTTTTCCCAAGGTGAAGAGAGATTTGTTTATGCTTACACCTTCCTGTATGAAAGAAAATTTCAGTATTTCAAAGTTAAAGAATGGCACTGTAGTGATCTAGAAGCTATATATGAACTAGAATACTCAAACTAGGCAGAAGATCATTTGGTATGAATAATCTCTATTTACAAAATTGCAATCAATGGGTCAGATTTAGTGCAGTAGAAATATATCATTTCTTTTGTGAACGCAAACCGTGAAGCCAAATGATTGCGTCCACATTTGATGGGTTTGTTTATTAGTGTGCCACTTTTCCTGTGGAAGGGACACTGCACCATAATGTAAAATAGCAATACCAGGAGTAGACAGGTAGAGTAGAATTAAAGGGATCAGAAGATGGCAAGGAAAATCTAGTAATTTACAAGTCATCAGAGCTCGATGAGATTAGGTAATATTTTGATTTTTAAAAAATCCTACGAGACCTTCAAAAGTGATTCTTGCTTTCTTTAGACAAAGATCCTTATTAAGAAGCAAAATGTTCTTCCTCTGCTCCAAAATACAACAGTTTAATTGAATGCATAGCTTTAAGGGAAAGACATTGTCATGTTGTCAACTTTGATAACCATTTGATGGAAACTATCCTTAAAGATACACTTTCACATTGTTGTCATCAATCCATTAGTTGTCATTGGCCAAAATATGAAAGATTTTGCACAAACAGAATATCTTTGGCTCCAACATGGTAGAGAAATAGTCAGCATGGACTAGAAAAATGTAGTCAGCCAGTACACATTCAAAAATGGTCATTCATTACAATTAAATTTCACTAATAGATGTTCCTCAACAAACATAGATGATATGATACAAATTGGCAGGATACTTCACCTCTGCTTTAACTGCCTAAAATGTAAATCTCTACCTTTACTAGAACAATTGAAGAAGACATCTAGCAAAAGCAATGCATGAAATCAACAAATGTTATACTTCTGAATTCAAACAGCCAGCTCAAGAATTCATGAGCAAATGACCAAAAACAAGACACCTACATTTCATGAATGAAACAGGGATATGCTGACAAATCTGGCATCGATTTCCTATCCCTAACTGGTCTTGATATAGAGTGATGACAGGTTGCTTTCTAGAATTGCTGGAGTTAGTCTGATGAAAGTGATTTCACAATGCTGTTCAAGGATTTCAATAAAGGAGGATGGGAAGCATATGTCCAAAGAGGGATTGTGCATGACTTGGGTTGTGGTGAAGTACACATCTGGGAAACAAATCAAAATAATCCAATAGAGAGGAGAAACCAAAAAGTGAGCAAAACTGACAATAACTAAACAAATGGTGCATTTTGCTTCACTGTTTCCGTACTCCCACATTTCAAATCAAAGTAATAAAGCAGTATTCCAATTGTGCTATAGATGAGTCACACGGTCAGCAGTTAATTACATTTATACATTGCGTCCAAAAATTTCACAGTGAAGAACAAATATATAGAAGATTAACTTAACTGATTTAAGACAGAACAGGAGATTTTGCTTTTACACAGAGTTAGGAGGTATAGAATATGCATTTAACATCTCAATAATTAGGAGTAAATTGGGTGAGTGGTTTAAAATAAATTTAAAGATTATGGGAATAATGCAGCATTAAGGTACCACACATGTGATAGATGCCAGATAATGGGTTGAGTTTCCAGGACCTGTATGTTCATTGCGATGCAATTTTTTGAAAGGTCTAAGCAAAATATAAATAATATCCATAAACCTTATTGACAGAGAGCAGCTTTCCAGTAGAAAACAGTAATTGTATAAATAACATTTGTGCCACAACAGTGTTGGCCAATGGCCATTTTCAACAGAAAAAACTAAATACCTCCCTGTGACATTCAAAAGCATAACCATGAATGTCTGGTACCTTCAGTACCAGAGGCAGATTTGATTCGGCCATTGAAATACTGCGATTACAAGAGTAGATTGGAGACTGGGAACTCTACAGCGAGTAACTCATCTCCTGATTCTCTGAAACCTGCCCATTACCTACAATGCAAAGTTAGGAGTGTGATGGACTTTACAAATTGCCTGATTTTGATGAGTGCAGCTATGACAACATCAAGAAGTTTAAAGAATCCAGGATCCAGCAACCCACATGACTGGCACTTCATCCACCATTAATGTATAATTGCAGCAGTGTATCCTACATACAAGATACACAGTGCAACAACTCAACGATCCTTCAGCAGCACCTTCCATATCTGCTACTTCTACAACTTAAAAGGATAAGGGCAGCTGATGCCTTAGAACACTGGGAACTATATTGCTAATGCTTCACTGTCACTGGGTCAAACTCCTGGAACTCCTTTTCTGGCAGCACCGTTGCCCTCCCTGGCCCCAACAAACCACAGTTATCCTAGAAGGCAGCTCACTATCTTCTAAAGAACAATTAGGGATATAATTGCTGGCCTGACCAGCACTCCCTCAACCCATGAAATGAACAGAAGTATAACTATTTGTAGATAATTAATCTTTGCAAAGTTCATACCTTTAGTCGATCACCACTGGTCTGAGCTGTAAAGCATCGTTCACTTCCTGCAAGATCCACTAGATTTATTTTGCTCGTCACACAGTGTTCATGTTCCTCCTCTTCAACAAATTCTGTCTGCAGGCCAAACACAAAAAACTTGAAAAGCCCATTAATTGGTTGAACAAAGCATTTATAGCATTACTAATCATGCTGAAATTGTTTACATAACAAGAACAATCACATTAACACAAAGGTTATCAAACTGCCGTATTGTATTATTCATTTTTAATAGAGCTGCTCAGATTATACATCATTTCCAGAATGCCAGCTTTGTACTTTTTTTGTGTTCATTTTAAGGAATGATCTTCACTCCTTAGTATTTGTAACAGAGTTAATGTGATACATAAATGCAATTTCCAAAAGTGAATGTAAATGTAAAATTAACACAAAATAATTTAAACTTTATTATAGTGATTTTGCACCTTGGTCTGTGTCATGATGAGTGTGAAGACCGAATGAGACCTGGAACTCTTTTCATTCATGCCTGTGGCTGCAGTAGCTCTCTGCTTATTCCCTAGCTCCAGCCAACCCTAAAGCAGAAATTATTGTTTTAGAAAGTAAGTGCAAGTACTTATGACAGTTCTCTGCAACATACAAAAATTAAACTGTACATAGCCAAACTTTTATGTACTATAAAGAAAGATTAATTCATTTTGATTTTAAAGAACAGATGTCATGCTTACCTGAACATCTGCATAAGAGGTAACAACATTCCTGGAAAATAACAAGAATGTAATTGAGAAAAAGTAGAGCATTCGTACTTACGATATTTAAACCAGGCTTTGGAATTTCTTCCAGACCATGAAAGGTATGATTTAAATCTTAGCATTAGTTAAGTGTAATAAATTAATACTGTTCCATGTTTACAAATGGGCAAATGCTCAATTTTGCAGAATATCAAAGTCCTGGTTTGGTTCTGCATACACAAGTAGAAATTTCCATACCAAAATATCTCAGTGACACTGATTCATCAGTGTTTAATGCCTCAGAAACAGAGGACATGAGTTAAATATTCTACTGCTTCAGTCCCAAACATTGACCATGCTAAGTACAGAAATGCAAAATCCAACCTGCGCAATTAGCTTTTCTTTCCACCATTTCTTTGAAGAAAATGATCTTTATCTGGAAGTATGATTATTTATCTAAAATGAGGAAAGCATTCACTTTCACAAAGCTTTAAACTGAATTTAAAACTCTCAATTATTTACAAATATGCTACAGTAATAATGAGGTCGATGAGTAACATTCACACCACCAAGTGCTATTGCCAACAAGAGAGAATCTCACCATCTCTCCATGATATTCACTGGCAATACCATTGCTCGATTCCCATACCCCTACACATCCAGGAAGTTACCATTGACCAGAAGCTGAATTCCACTAGCAACATTAAATACTGTGGATAAAAGAGCAGATCAGAGGTTTGGGTTCTGAAGCAAGTAACTTCCTGCTGGAATTCTTAGCCCAGTCCATGTCAGAAATTTGGTGGAATATTTTCCAGTTTCTTGGATGAATGCAGATTCAACAACACTTAAGCAGTTTGAGACTATCCTGAACAAAAGAAACCACTTGATTGACACCCAATCCATCACTCTAAATACCAACAAAACTGTCAGCCTTCAAAGCCCACAGTTGCTATCAATCAACAAAAGGCAACAAATGCATAGGAACCATCATCTGCAAGTAACCCTCCAAAATGCACCATTCTGACTTGGGATTATATCATTCCCTCACCATCACTAATTAAAAATCCTCAAACTCCCATTCTTTCTGCATTATGAAAGTACCTACATCATATGGACTGTAGCAAGGGTAATTAGGGCTCGGCAGTAATACTGGCCAAGCCAGTGATGCACATATTCCATTAAAGAATCAATGAAATAAAGAAACATTAACTTCACTAAACAATCGAGAAAACACTCCTGACAATGAAAGAAACAGCTAAAGGCATGACTCAAACAATTTAAGTTGTTATCTAAAATGTGGACAGTGGAAGAAAGTTATCTGAGCAAAGTGTTAATACATAGCAGAAGACTCAAAAGGAGAATTTCCCAAATGATTTTGCACTCCATGGTTAAGGATAAAATAAATTCTTATCTAGGTGATGAAAAAAAGGAAGAAAACTATTCATTCATAAATACTACCACTATATTAAAAAAAGATGCGAACAATGACAAAGTACACAACCCACAGTATGAACTAAATACCCATAACTTACAAAGAAAGATCGGCCACAAAGGGTCCAAAGACCGGATGTTCTCTTACTCGGAGCTACAGGCAACAAAACAGTGCGCAATTAGGCATTAGAATAGTATCACAATATAATCTATAATATATGCAATACAAACACTATTAGCATCAACCCAACTGTTAAAACTTGAGGATAAAGTCATTGGAATATTTGGGCCAGTCAGAGACAGAAAACCTTATTTCACACTTGATTACATTAAAAATTACACAATTAACTTCAGATACATTCTTTACATGGAAATTCCTGGACAGGGGCCTCCTCCTACACCCCTGACCAGTAATCCATGAATCCAGCAGTGAAGAATATTTTTTGCAGAAAGCACATCCCCTTGTGTAGCAGTCAGTTCCCCTTTTTTTAAATTGAATGTCCAGCAGCACTGACAAGCCCTGTGAAATGGTAAACATGCAAGGCCAGGTGGCTTGGATGCCGGGGAAGTAATGTCAGTAGCATGCAAGGTTGGTTGGATTCTAAGTGAGTGAGTTGGGTCAGGTGTCAGGCAAGTGACTGAATACTTAGGTTAGCTCAAAAGGTCAGAAGGAGTATCAGGTTTGACAAGTGGGAGGGGCTGTTGGATCCAAATGTATGAGTTTAAGGGTGTGAGAAAATGTCAGGCAGGCAATGAGGGGTGCCAAGTCTGACAGCTGGGGCAGGTTGGTTTAACCAAAGGTTTTCAGACTGGCATGGGGTGGGCTTGACAGGGTCAGGTCAGCTGAGATGTGAGGCATCAGCTCCAGCAAGATCAGATGGGAAGAGAGAAGCTGGGTTGTGTGCACATGCATGCGCAATCAATTAGAGTCAAGGTGATAGGACTGGTCGGGAGAGGAATTGGTAAGGGGGGGGGGGGGGGAGAAGGGCTACTCAGCAGTGAGTTTAGATGGTCAGTTTAATAGTTACACAAGAGTTTAGACATGATTTTTCATCCTCTAACATTTTCTGGGTAATTGCTGAGCTAAGTGAGTTGTAACTTTCTAATTTCTGACTTAAATTACTCTTTTGGAGAGTTCTAGGTGGAGGAGAATCAATGACCAAAACGTTCAATTTCCCAGGCAGTTCTCATGGCTTCATCAGTTTCAGGGATTCTAAACGGTCCCAATGCACAACTCTATTTAAGTTAATCCAATAACTTTGGCCAACAGCTTCCCAGTTTGACATTTTAATAGAAGAAGGTTCTTCCTGCGGCTCAGCCTACAATGTAAACAAGTCAGGATGATCCCAAACTTAATTCTGCATTGAGACGATTCGTTTCAGGCAGGGTGTTGAATTAAGCAAGACAACTGGCTTTCATACATATACTATAAACCGACTGACTCCCACAGCTACCTAGATTACACCTCTTCCCACCCTGCCCCCTGTAAAAACGCCATCCCATATTCCCAATTCCTTCGCCTTCGCCGCATCTGCTCCCAGGAGGACCAATTCCAATATCGAACAATCCAGATGGCCTCCTTCTTCAAAGACCGCAATTTCCCCTCAGACGTGGTTGACAATGCTCTCCACCGCATCTCCTCCACTTCCCGCTCCTCCGCACTTGAACCCCGCCCCTCTAAACGCCACCAGGACAGAACCCCACTATGCCTCACCTACCACCCCACCAACCTCCAGATACATCGGATCATCCTTCGTCATTTCCGCCACCTCCAAACGGACCCCACCACCAAGGATATATTTCCCTCCCTACCTCTATCAGCGTTCCGGAAAGACCACTCCCTCTGCGACTCCCTTGTCAAATCCACACCCCCCACCAACCCAATCTCCACTCCAGGCACCTTCCCCTGCAACCGCAAAAACTGCAAAACTTGCGCCCACACCTCCCTCCTCACTTCCCTCCAAGGCCCCAAGGGATCCTTCAATATCCATCAGAAATTCATCTGCACCTCCACACACATCATTTACTGCATCCGCTGCACCTGATGTGGCCTCTTATACATTGGGGAGACAGGCTGCCTACTTGCGGAACGTTTCAGAGAACACCTCTGGGACACCCGCACCAACCAACCCAACCGCCCCGTGGCTGAACACTTTAACTCCCCTACCCACTCCGCCAAGGACATGCAGGTCCTTGGCCTCCTCCATCGCCAGACCATGGCAACACAATGCCTGGAGGAAGAGCGACTCATCTTCTGCCGAGGAACCCTCCAGCCACAGGGGATGAATGTGGATTTCTCCAGCTTCCTCATTTCCCCTCCCCCCACCTTTTCTCAGTCCCAGCCCTCAGACTCAGAAGGCCCTCAGACCCTTCTTGACCTGCAATCTTCTTCGTGACCTCTCCGCCCCCACCCCCTCTCCGGCCTATCACCCTCACCTCCTTCCACCTATCACATTCCCAACGTCCCTCCCCCAAGTCCCTCCTCCCTACCTTTTATCTTAGCCTGCTTGGCACACCCTCCTCATTCCTGAAGAAGGGCTTATGCCCAAAACGTCGATTCTCCTTCTCCTTGGATGCTGCCTGACCTGCTGCGCTTTTCCAGCAACTCATTTTTAAACTGGCTTTCATTCCCAGATTAATGTCAAGGGAAATGTAAAACTGGCAACACTTCAAATTAGCTCACTAACTTAATTGGAAATTGAATTTTCAGAGACTGTAGTAATTTTCTACATCTGCTTAATGATATACGATAGTTTCCAGTTTAGGAGTCGGCTCGTAACTAAGAAAGAGGCTGTCTCAAAATTTACAATACAAAACTTTAGTTCACTATATGTAGTAAAATAAAGACCCAAGTCCAGAATTTACATTCTACAAGTTTCCATTATCTGGCATTGCAGGGTTAACAAAATAAAAGTTAGGAACAATTCTATGAATTAAAATGTAGGAAATGCAACACCCGCCTATTTGATGACTCCTTTTCCACTGGCACAGAGGACCTTCTCCCAGTACAAGATTAGAAGCAGAAAGAAAACAAAAAAAAGTTGCTAAATGTCTTCCATCTGCCTTGGCAGACGACCAAGACTGACACCAGCAGAAATCAGAGCCTCTTACTTTTTCTCTCAGCCTAAGAATATCATAAATCATACAGAATTACTGTGGTTCTGTTCGCCGAGCTGGAAGTTTTTGTTGCAAACGTTTCGTCCCCTGTCTAGGTGACATCCTGAGTGCTTGGGAGCCTCCTGTGAAGTGCTTCTGTGGTGTTTCCTCCGGCATTTATAGTGGTGTTTCCGCCGGCATTCAGAACCACAGCAATGAGCACCTGGGCTACAAATCTTCTCACAAACCATAAAGAATTACATTTAAAATAGCAGTGGAGAGATAGAGTGAACCTTTGGTCTAACTGTGACACCCTCATCTCTGGGTGTTATATCAAATTCAGGCTTTTAACGCTAGTAACGTAAAGTTAGAAAATATAAAATAAACATTGATGAAATGAACAATTCACTTCATACTCACAGATTGCTTTGCTTGCATCTTTGCATTCCCTCCAACCAACAAGTCATGAATTTTCTCATTGTAGACTTCAAAATAGCTCATTTCAATATGGTAGATGACCTTTGAAAAGTCAGAAGAAGTATAACCAAAATAATATTTTATTTGCAACTCCTGTAAAGAAAAGGCTTTTCACATTAAGGTCAGATTTATTGCAAATGCTTCAGTCGTGAAAATACATGACCTGCGATCTGTTCAGTGAAACAAGTAGCTGAGTAAACAGATCAGAATATTGCTGGTTTTAAATTTCTAACTTTAGTCTGAAATATCTTGATGGGAATTTTCACCTTTCCACCAAGTGGTAAGTTACAATATGCCTAATGCTGACAATCAACGGTGGTTACATAGTCATCAACAGGCCAGCTTTTTAAACCCAAATATTTACTGAGTTCAAATTTCACCATCAGTTCTGGTGGGGTTTGAATCCAAGTCTCCAGAACATAGGCCTGGGTCTGTGGATTACCAGTTCAGTGACATCACCATGATACAACCACCTCCCAAATTTCTTTGCTCCCCGTTACTACTTCTCTGGCATCATTTTCCAGCAGTAAAATGTCAATACTTGGCTTTTATATATCTTAAAAAAACTCTTGCAATCTTCTTTTATATTACGAGGTGGTTTGCCCTCATATTTCATATTCTGCCCTCTTATTGGTTATTTTAGTTCTCATTTGGTTTTTAAGAGCTTCCCAAATTTCTGGCTTCCCACTAATTTTTACCACATTGTATGTTTTTTCTTTTACCTTTTACTTTTTGCTGCCCCAGATTTTCCTCGTCAGCCATGGGCACCTCATTCTCCCCTCAGCATATATCTTCTTTCTAGTGATGAATTTCTGCTTTGCCTCCCAAATTACCCCCAGAAACTCCAACCATTGCTGCTCCAAGGCAGGTTCACTGCCTTCCCTGCTAAACTCCCCTTCCAATCAACACTGACCAGCTCCTCCTTCATGAGTGGTAGTTACCTTTATTAATTGTAAACACATTACATCTGATTCCAGCTTCTCCCTGTCAAACATACAGACAAAAAAAATTGCAGATGCTGGAATCCAAAGTAGACAAGCATCAGGAAAGAAGGGTCATACCTGAAAACATCGACATCTCCACCTCCTGATGCTGCTTGCCTTGCTGTGTTCTTCCAGCCTCCTACAGGTCTACTTCTCCCTCTCAAACTGCAGTGTGATTCTATTATATTATGGTCATTGCCCCTTTGGGTGTCTTTCACCTTAAGCTCCTAAATCAAGTTGACGTCATTCCACATCACCAAATCCAGAATTATCTGCTGCCTCAAGGGCTTTATCACAAGCCACCATCTCAGAGACATTCCACAAATGCCTTTACTTGAGATCTGCTATCAATCTGATTTTCCCCAATCTACCTATATATTGAAGTTCCCCATGATTACTGGAGTAGTGCCTTTCTTACATGCCTTTTCTATCTCCCAATTTATTTTATTTCTCACATCCTGGCTACTGCTAGGAGGTCTGTATACAACTCCCATCAGTGTCTTTTTTCTTTGAGGTTCCTCAACTCAACCCACACAGATTCTGCACCTTTCAACTCTATATCATTTCTTGTTATCAATTTAATTTAATATCTTACTAACAAGGCAAGTTCACCCTCTCCGACTGTCCTTTTGACAAGACGTGTATCCTTCGACATTTGGTTCCCAACCCTGATCCCCTTGCAGCCATATTGCTATGATACTCACAAGATCTTGCTCAATTTTAATCTGCATTACAAACTTTGCCTGATACTTAAATGCAGGCAGTACACAAAACATCACCCTCAGTCTTACATTGACTGTCCTCCTTTTCATAGTTGTTCCGTATCTGCTGCGCCTGAACTTAGATGCCTGACTCTTTCCATACAGAGTCCGAGTACTTATCCGGAGATGTACATAACCTCTATTGAGCCCTCCCCAACTTTAACTTTATCCATAAATTTCCATAGAAGTGAAAACCCCCCACCCCAACAACTCCCACTATTTAGTTTTAAGCCCTATCCATAGCCCTAGTTATGCGATTTATCAGGCCTCTGGTCTCAGCATGATTCAGGTGGAGCTCAGCCCACGGTAAAGATCCCTCCTTCCCGAATGTTGGTGCCAATGTTCCCATGATGAAGGTAAGGAATTTGATTGGCTACCTTGGTAACTGGAAAGAAATATTTTATTTATGTTGTGACCTATGATGCAGTGGGACTAGAGTGACAAGGCACTCCTCCAGCCTTGGTCATAACACGGACAACATATCTGCTTGTTGTCAATTTGTTGTTTCTCAGAACCTGGAATTTAAACACCAAATCAAAATACTGATATTGCTGAAAATCTGAAGTAAAATCAAAATGCTGAAAATAGTCAGCAGATCAGACTGCATTTGTGCAGAGAGATATAATTAATAATAAGTTGAAAAGAATAAATAATAAGTTGATCTTTCAGCAGAGCTTGTAAAGTTAGAGATACTACAGGTTTTAAGCATTTACAGTGAGAAGGGAAGGAGAAAAAGGCTTGTGTAGTCATTAAGTGACAAAAAGTTTGATGGTACAAGATCAAAGGAGTTAGCTAAGCATAGAAATAAAAGTACAAGTCTACAGAAAATGTAAATGTGAATAACAAAATCATCACTAAGAACTGCTACCCCAGGATGAGAGGAGGGATTATAACCTCAACGAATTAAAGCAGTGAGAGAAAAAGGTTCATTATTTGGAAAGAGCGCTTGGTGGCTATAATGTCAGAAAAGGGGAAATAGAAGGAGAGGTATACTTCTCCTACGTTTGTACAGGAAAGGGAGTGGATGATTGAGGTGATAGCAGAGTAGTCCTTTCTTTCAAATTGTCAAAAAGGGAAGGTATGCTTAGTGGTGCCATCGCCCTGGAGGTGTCTGAAGCAGCAGTGGATTATCCATACATCATGGAGGCTTGTGGGTAGGAAGGTGAGGACAAAGGAAACTCTATCATTATTCTCTATCATTATACACAATGTGTTGAGAGCAGAAGTATGAGAAATGAAATGGACACAGTTGAGGGTCCTGTCAAATACAAAAGAGTCCTTACGTAAGGAAAAAAAAAGACATATCGAAGAAGGTATGGTAAGTGGCATTAAATGCTAGTCAGGAGTGTGGTGCTGGAAAAGCACAGCAGGTCAGGCAGCGTCAGACGAGAAGGAGAATCAATATTTCGGGCATAAATCCTTCATCAGGTTTTCCTGCTCCTCGGATGCTGCCTGACCTGCTGTGCTTCTCCAGCACCACATTCTCAACTCTGATCTCCAGCATCTGCAGTCCTCACTTTCTCCAAGGCATTAAATGTGACAAAACCTGAGAACTGAGAAACTGGAAGAGTCCACATAGAAAGCAGGGTGGGAGAAATTGTATTTACAGGAGTCAATGGATACATTGTAGATATAATCAATAGTTTAAACTCAGCAATGGAGCAAGAGGATAACGAAGTAAAGGAAGAGTCAGAGATGGACCATGTGATGGTGAAGGGAAGGTAGAAATTGGAAGCAAGGTTGAGGAAAGGTTCGTTTTCAGGGTGAGAGCAGTAGATGCTACTGACTCAGTTGTCTACAAACCAGAGAAAGTAAGAGAATGACAAGAGTAGGCCTGGTGCAAAGACCATCTTACATATCCCATAAAATGGCAAACCCAGTTATCACAAATGACAAGATTCCATCATAATATCCTTTCTTTGGTTTGGTCTACTCCTCTACCACACCAGTCCCCTTTCTTAAAGATACGAGATGCAACACCTGCCTTTTAGAAGTCCTTTCCCACTATACCAGGAATCAAATACTCCTTCCCAATGAAAATGTCTTACTTGTATATCTTTCAATTTGAACACCAGTGTTTACTGCTCTCAATGTGGTCTCCTTGCATAGATTGGGTGACATTTTACAGAACACCTCCATTTTGTCAAGTGTGACTCCAATATATTCCACCACTTGGCATTTTAATTCCCTGTCTCACTTCCATCTTAACCCTCTCTATCCTCTGCTTTTTGTACTCTTCGAATGAAGCTTACCAGAAACTTGAAAAATAACACGCTTTTCAAGTGGACAATTATCAGCCATTCAGACTCAACAGAGTTTGGCAACAAAAACAAATCACTGGAAAAGTTCAGCAGGTCTGGCAGCTTAACTGTGGAGAGTTAATATTTTGGCTCCAGTGACTCTTCCTCAGAACTGATTCTAGAAGATCTCAGAGATGGTTTTCTGGACGAATGTGATAAGGAACCAACTAGAGAACCGGCCATCTTAGACAAAGTATTATGCAATAGGAAAGGAGTAACTAGCAATGTAACTTGCTTGGAGTAAAGCAATTGGCAAAATAAGACTCCTTATCGATAAGTTACTGTAATATGATAGAACTTGCCATCTTGATGGAGAGTGGAGGGAGTTGATTCAGAAAATAGGGGCCGGAATCTCAAGGGAAACCACAATGGCTGGAGGCACGAATTGGGTATGATAGATTAGAAAATATTGCTGAAGGAATGACAGTGGTTAGGCAACTGCAAACATTCAAAAACAGAATGGGTGAACTACAAAAATTGGTCATTCCTGCCTGCCCGAAGAGTGCAAAGAGAACAGGGGCAGCACAGAGGTTAGCACTGTTGCCTCACAGTGCCAGGGACCGGGTTCAAGCAACCACCTGTGTAGGGTTTGCACGTTCTCCCAGTATCTGTGTGGATTTCTGCCGGGTGCTCAGGTTCTCTCCCACAGTCTGAAGATGGGCAAGTTAGGTGGATTGGCCATGCGAAAGTACCCTTATTTTTCATGCATGTGGAGGTTAGGTGCATTAGCCAAGGGAAATGCAGGGTTACAGGTGTAGGGTAGGGGGAATGAGTCTGGGTGGGATGCTCTTCAGAATGATGGTGTGGACTTGTTGGGCTGAATGGCCCGTTTCCATATTGTGGGGATTCTGTACAAAAAAAAAGCTGTGGCTTATGAGGGAAGTTAGAAATAGTCTCCAATGCAAAAAAGAACACAAACTGGCAAGAGAAAAACAATTGACCCAAGGACTGGGAATAGTTTAGAAGTCAGTCAAGGAGGATCAAAGGATTGATTAAGAAGCAGAAAATAGGACAAGAGTAAGATTGCAGGGAAACTTCTGTTTTTTTTGTATACCCATAGAAACTTTTAATGTCTGTTCCTTATAGTCAGAAACATGGGAATTAATAATATCAAAGAATATAATATAAAGAGGAGAAATGTATCAATGTGATGCAACAAAGTTCCTTATTTTGAGGTAGCTTTGCAAAAGCAATTGAAAACAAATGGGCTACGGAGTGGACTGATGACAGTGGTCTATTTTTATTTATTTTTATTTCATATCTCTAGCATCCACAGTATTTTGCTTTTGAATGAAAATGATGGATTTGATATTATGTTGGTTCCTTATAGTCAGAAACATGGGAATTTATATGGAGAACAGTGAAATGGCTGACAACCCAAATTCATATTTTGCTTCTGTCTTCACAAAAGGGGGACACAAATATAGATTGTTCTGCTATACCACGACAGTTGTGTTCCTCTGCAACTCGTGCTATAGAAAATTGCACTATACGAAACTGCGATAGAAATCACACTGTAGAAGACCACACGATGGAAAACCCACCATTCCCGTTCAGCAGAAACTTTGCATTATGCAAACAATGTACACAATTCATCAATTGCATTATAGCCAATTAGTGCAGACGAAACATGCATTACAGAAGAACTACCTGTAATATAATCAAAAATGATAGGGAACACAGGGTTTACTGAAAATTAGGAACTGAAGCAAATCTGTATCAGTCAGAAAATGCTGTTGGAGAAATTGATGGGATTGAAGACTGATAAATCCTTAGGCTCTGATATTCTTTATCCCAGAGTGCTCAAGGAAGTGGCCCTCGAAATAGTGAATGCATTGGTGGTCATCTTCAAAGATTTTTTGGACTCGGGAACAGTTCTACAGATTTCAGTAGCTAATGTAACCCCACAATTTAAAGAAGGTGGACAGAAAACAGAATTATTGATCAGTTACCTGGTGTTGGTAGTTGGGTAAGATACTACAGACCATGAGTAAGGATTTTATAGTCAAGAACTGAGAAAATAGTGGTAGAATCAGATACAGTCAGCATGGAATTGCAAAAAAGGAAATCATACTTGACAAATCTACTGGAAATCTTTGAGGACATAACTTGTAGATTTGATCAGGGGAGCAAATGGACTTGGTTTTTTGGTTTACAGAAGGCTTTCATCAAAGTCCCACATAACAGATTAATGTTTAAAATTAATGCGCATGGGATTGAGGGTAGTGCACTGAGATACATAGAAAATTGGTTAGCAGTCATGAAACAGTGGGAATAAATGGATCTTTTATTGAATGGCAGACAGCGACTAATGGGATACCACAGGGCTTGGTAATAAGACCCCAGCTCATCACAATAATGATTTAGATGAGGAAACTAAATATAATCTCTCAAAATTTGCAGATGATAAAGCTGGGTGGAAGGATGAGCTATGAGGAGGATGCAGAAATGTTGCACTGTAATTTGGACAGGCTAAGGAGGCAAAAGTATGGCAGATGTAGTATAATGTGGATAAAGATGAGATTATCCACTTCGGTAGCAAAAAGAGGAAAGCTGACTAAAATTTGAATAGCTGTAAATTAAGAGAGGGGAATGTTCAACAAGACCTGCATGTGTTTGTACACCAGTACTGAAAGCAAACACGCAGGTGCAGCAGACAGTAAAGGGGGCAAAGCATGAGGATTAGAGTACGGGAACAATGATGTTTTACTGCAATTATCCACGGTATTGATGAGGCCACATTTGGAATATTGTGTACAGTTTTGTACTCCCTATGAGAAAGGATGTTCTTACTATAAAAGGAGTTGGGTGAAGGTTTACCAATTTGATGCCTGGGAGGGCAGGTCTGATGTACAAGGAAGATTGAGTCAGCTAAGATCATATTCACTGGAGTTTAGAAGAACGGAGGGGTTTGGAGGGGGAAATCTCAGATACCTATAAATTCCTAACAGGATAGACATGTCAGATGGTTATTTATGTTACTTATTCAGATTCTGGTGGAGGAGTCCAGAACCAGGGATTATAGTTTAAGGCTCAGATTTTTAGGACTGAGATGAGAAGTTTTTTTTAAAAAATAACCCAGAGAGTGGTGAGCGTATGAAATGCAGATATCAAGGAATGGAGGGTGGGGTGGGGGGAGGCTGATTTAGGGTCAAGCTTAGTGATCAGCCATGATTATATTGAATGGTGGAGCAGATTTGAGGGACTGAATGGCCTCCTCCTGCTTCAAATGTTTCAATGAGCAGATGGCAAGTATATACAACCAAAACTTGCCAAGTTCTTTTTAAAACATGCAAATTGAATTGTATTGATTAAAATGGAAGTCAATCCATAATTTATCAGCAACCTGAACAGGAGAAACAAGTTAGGATTCTCAACAACTGACATGGCAAGAGCAGCAGGCAGAATCATGTGAAACTCCCTAAAGGAAAATTTAGGCACTTATTCCCTCAATTTTCCTGATCACAAATTCCCTTCTTTGGTTACTTATTCAGAAACCATACTCTAAGTCCTGGTCTGCAGTCTTCTTCCTTCAGTTGTTCTTTTGTAATTTCCAATAGGTTTAGGGTGGGAACTGAACAGTGACATGCGGATATTGCTTGGGTGTTAAAATCAGAAGGCTGTGTCTGTTTTCTTGGGCACGACTGAGTCAATTCCTGCTTTGGGTTAAAAATTAGGTGTTCAATTTCCACTCTTGGCTTATGTTAAAATAAAAGGAAAATTTTTCTACTAATCTATATTGCAGTCTTCCAGAATTACTTTATAATTCAATGAGAATGGATCATTACTACATAACAAATTTGCCCTTAAAAAGATTACCTGTTGCAATTCAGTTTTTGCTACTTCGGTGAATAACTGTTCACAGAACCTCGGTATTATCCCCTCATCACTGAAGCCCATCATCCTTTCAAGAAAGTAAAGCAATATTTAAGCAACAGGACCAAACTTGGTGGAAATAAATTGTATTAAAAAGAATTAAAATATGTAGTGTTTCTCAAAGTGTAACAGTTGAAACTTTGAATCAGTTTAGCTTTGCATTAATCGCAATATTTTTAGGTACCATTGAACAGAAGTCATTACTCAGTTGATATTTTACTTCATTTTCTGTTTCTTTAACTAAACAAGATACCTGTGAGTTTTTCTGATCATTAGGGCAGAGTACACTCTGGATTCTTGTTATAATAGCACATTTATGACTCACCATTGCTGTGATTGAAATTTATTATAATATGAATTTATTCACTTGCATTTAGTATGGCAGTTATCAGGTAATTCACATTAAGCAATATAAATAATAGAAATGTATCAAAATGATGCACTGAAGTTCCTTATTTTGAGGTAGTTTTGCAAAAGCAATTGAAAACAAATAGGCTACAGAGAGGACAGATGACAGTGGTCTATTTTTATTGATTTTTATTTCATATCTCTAGCGTCCACAGTATTTTGCTTTTAAATGAAAGTGATGGATTTGATGTTCTAAAACAAGAGTATCATGGTCACCATAAAGACAACTTCGATACAGTACTTGAATTGGTCTATGGAATACAACATCATTAGTGATAGGTCCAACTAAATTATTAATTTTGAGCTAAATTATTCTCAAACAAGTGTTGGATTTTGGTGAATAAGGTTAGTGATATTTCACAATAGAGTGATATTCAGATCAGTAATAATATGGACATTTTATGCTTCACTTTACTTCATTATTAAAACAAACCAATCATAACAAATTTTATCCAAACTTACGTGTATGATTTTCCAGAACCAGTCTGGCCATATGCAAACAGACATGTGTTGTACCCCTCAAAGGCTTTTTCTAGCAACGGCAATCCTATGTTCATATATACAGCTTCCTGGCTTGAAAATTCAGGATGTAACCCATCAAATGACCAAAAGGAAAAGTCATAAGTAAAAGAGTAAGTGCGATTTGTTTCTGGGTGTTGCACAATTGTGTCCTGTCCTTGCATGAATATTACTTGCTGTGAATTTTCATTTTTTTCCCTAAATAAAAATTGAAAAAAAACATATTCAACATATAATATACATAGAGAAAATGATCATGGTAACAATAGCTAATACGAAGAGAAAAGAAAAATACATGTTGTCATTTAATCTCTGTGTCACACTGTTAAGGGATTGATTATGGTCATATTTTTCTTTATCAGTGACTAAAACTGTTTTGCACACACTTAAAATTTATTTGCATGATAAAGGTTTCTCACCCATATTTCACTATGCTGCCCTGATATACCTACACCATAATGCTAAAAAGATCCATTTAGAGATTCATATTAGATATAAAACACAGAAACAGACCCTTCAATTCTGCTCATCCATGCCGACCAGACTTCCTAAATAAATCTAAACCCATTGCCAGCATTTGGCCCATATCCCTCTAAACCCTTCCTATTCATATACTTTTCAGATGCCTTTTAAACATTATTATTGTACAAGCCTCCACCATTTCCTCTGGCAGCTCATTCCATACACGTACCACCCTTGCGTGAAAAAAGTTGCCCCTTACGTCCCTTTTAAATCTATCACCCTTGCCTTAAACCTATGTCCTCTGGTTTTGGGCTCCCCAACCCTGGGGAAAAGACCTTGACTGTTCACCTTATCCATGCCCCTCATGATTTTATAAACCTCTGTCAGGTGACCCCTCAGCCTCCGACACTCCAGGGAAAACAGCCCTAGCCTATTCAGCCTCTCCCAAATGCTCAAATCTTCCAACCTTGGCAACATCTTTGTAAATCATTTCTGAACCCTTTCAGGTTTCACAACATCTTTCCATGGCAAGGAGACCAGAATTACACACAGTATTCCAAACGTGGCCTAACTAATGTCCTGTATAGTCACAACATGACCTCCCAACTCCTGTACTCAATGCACTGACGAATAAAGGCAAGCATACCAAATACCTTCTTCATAATCCTATCTACCTGTGATTCCACCTGCAAGGAACTATGAACCTGCACTCCAAAGTCTTTGTTCAGCAACACTCCCCACGACCTTAGAACTAATTCTGCCCGTGTCTGCGTACAGTTTCCTTCAGGTGTTCTGGTTTCATCCCAGTCAAACGATGTGCAAGTTATTGGCCAAGCTAAATTGTCTATAGCGTTCAGGGGTGTAGATTAGGTGCATTAGTGAGGGAAATGTAGAGTAATCGGGTAGGGGAATGGGACTGGGCGGAATACTCTTTGGTGTGTCAGTGTGGACTTGTTGGGCCAAATGGCCTGTTTCCACATTGTGGGGATTCTAAGAAGTCCTATCATATTTTGTCTTTCCAAAGTGCAGCAACTCACATTTATCTAAATTAAACTCCATCTGCCACCCCTTGGTCCATTGGCACATCTGAGCAAGATCCCATTGTAATTTGAGGTAACCTACTTTGCTGTCCACTACGCCATGAATTTTGGTGTCATCTGCAAACTTACTAACCATACCTCCTACGTTCACATCCAAATCATTGATATAAATGATGAGAATCAGTGTACAGAGCACCAATCATTGTGGCACATCACTGGTCACAGGCCTGCAGTCTGTAAAGCAACCCTCCACCACCTATGCTTCTAACTTTGAGCGAGTTCTGTATCCAAATGGCTAGTTCTCCCTGTATTCCAAGTGATCTAACCTTGCTAACCAGTCTACCATGAGGAAACTTGTTGAACACCTTACTAAACACCATATAGACCATGTCCACCGCTCTGCCCTCATCAATCCACTTTGCTACTTCTTGAAAAAACTCAGCCAAGTTAGTGAGACACGATTTCCCATGCACAAAGTCATGTTGATTGTCCCGAATCAGCCCTTGCTTCTCCAAATATGTGTAAATCGTTGTCCCTCAAGACTCCCTCCAACAACTTGCACACCAGTCTATAGTTCCCTGGTTTTTCCTTGCCACCTTTCTTACAATAGTTGCACCTCATTAGCCAACCATCAGTCTTCCTGCATCTCAAATGATACACATATCTCAGCAAGGAATCCAGCAATCACTTGCCTAGCTTCCCACAAATGTTTAGGGTACAATTGATCAGGTCCCAGGGATTGAACCACATTTCTACATTTTAAGACATCCAGCACCACCTCCTCTGTAATATGGACATTTTAAGATGTCACTGTTTATTTCCCAATGTTCACTATCTTCCACACCCTTCTCCACAGTAACACTGATGCAAAATACGAGTTTAATATCTGCCTCATCTTCTGCAGTTCCACACATAGGCGGCCTTGCTGATCTTTGAGGGGGCCTATTCTCTCCATAGTTACCCTTTTGCCCTTAATGTATTTGTGGAATCCCTTTGGATTCTCCTGAACACTATTTGCCAAAACTATCTCAGGTCCCCATTTTGCCCTCCTGATTTCCCTCTTAAGTATATTTCTACCACCTTTCTGTTCTTCTTGGGATTCGCTCAATCTCTGCTGTCTGTACCTTACATATGCTTCCTTCCTTTTCTTGACCAAAATCTCAATTTCCCCAGTCATTCAGCATTCCCTACACCTACCAGCCTTGTTCTTCACTCTAACAGGAAGCTTACTATTTCTGGATTCTTTTTATCTCATTTTTGAAGGCATCCCTTTACCTCCAAGCATCTACCCCTCATCTACTTTTGCAAGTTCTTACCTAATACTGTCAAAGTTGGCCTTCCTCCAATTTAGAACTTCAACTTTTAGATCTGGTCTATCCTTTTCCACCACTATTTTAAAACTAATAGAATTATCCCCGCTGTCACCTCAGTCATCTGCTCAGCCAAGAGACTTTTGCACCTTCTCTTGTAGATACATCCACAAAGTGAATCAGAAAATTTTCTTGTACATACTTAAATTCCTCTCCATTCAAGCCCTCAAAACTATGGCAACCCCAGTCTGTGTTCAGAAAGTTAAAATCCCCTATTATTAGATTATACTCTACAGTATGGAAACACGCCCTTTGGTCCAAAAAGTGCACACCAACCCTCCGAAAAGTAACCAACCCAGACCTACTCCCCTACCCTATATTTACTCTTGACTAATGCATCTAATACTTTGGGCAATTTAGCATGGCCACTTCACCTGACCAGCACATCTTTGGATTGCAGGAGAAAACCAGAGCACCCGGAGGAAACCCACGCAGACACGGGGAGAATGTGCAAACTCCACACAGTCACCCAACATGGGAATTGAACCAAGGTCCTTGGTGCTGTGGGGCAGTAGTGCCAACCACTGAGCCACCACGGCACCCCCAAATTTCTCATAGATAACTGAGATCTCCTTACAAATTTGATTCTCAATTTCCCACTGACTATTGGGGAGTCCATAGTACAATCCCAAAAAGATAGTCATCCCTTTCGTATTTCTCAATTCCACCCAAATAACATCCCTGGACATATTCCCAGGAATATCCCCCAAGTACAGTCGTAATGTTATCCCTAATCAAAAATGCCATTCCCCCTCCTCTCTTGCCACATCTATCCTTCCTATTGTATCTAACCTGGAACATTAAGTTGCCAGTCCTGTCCATCCCTGAGCTATGCCTTGCTAATTGCTATGATATCCCAGTCCCATGCCCCCAACCATGTCCTGAGTTCATTTGCTTTACCTGTTCGGCCTCTTGCATGGAATTAAATACAGTTTAATTCATCAGGCCTCTCTCTTTCTCTGCTTTGTTCCTGACTGTTTGACTTACTTCTTTTTCCAACTGTACCAGTCTTCCTGGGTCCCACACTCCTTTACTAGTTTAATCCTCCAGAGCCACTCTAGCAAATCCCCCTGCCAGTATACTAGTTCCTTTCCAATTCAGGTGCATTCAGTCCTTCTTATACAGGTCACTTCCACCCCAGAAGAGATTCCAATGATCCAAAAAAAAGAATCCTGCTCCATGTACCAGCTCCTCAGCTACATATTCATCTGCCCTATCCTCCTATTCCTACCCTCACTAACTCATGGCACTGGGAGTAATCCAGATATTACTACCCACGAGAATCTACTTTTTAACTTCCTATATTCTCTCCTCAGAATCTTATCCTTTTCTCTTCCTAGGTCATTAGTTCTAATGTATACAATGTCCTCCTCCTGGTCCCTTTCCCTTTGAAAATATTCTGCACCCTGTCAGAGATATCCTTGGTCCTGGCTCCAGAAAGGCAACACACCATCCGGATGTCTCTCTGTCAGCCACAGAAATGACTGTGCCTCTGACTAGACTGTCCACTATCAATCACTTGGAATCTGGTGCATCCCTCCTTACATTAGAGCTGATCTCTGTATCAGAAACCTGGCTGTAAGTGCTGCATTTTCCTGAGAGTCCCTCACCCCCTATATCTTCCAAAACGGCATACTTGTTTGAGATGGAGATAGCCACAGGAGACTCCTGCACTACCTGCCTCCCTCACCTACCTTTCCTGGAGGTCACCCATCTACCTGACTGTATCTTCAATTTATCTCCCTCCTTGCAACTGCCATCCATCATATCCCCTAGCTTCTGTCAAGTCCTCTGTCTCCAACTGCCACTCCAACAGATCCACGTGACCTGACAGGATTCACAATCAAACACACTTCCTGCAGACATAATTATTAGTAACATGGAAACTCTCCCCATCTCCCACATCCAACAGGAACAACACATCACTCTACTGAAGGTTATCTTTGCACCGTAGCAAGCTACAGACCAGAAAATAGCACAATCTAACTGCTCTGAAAACACTGCTTGCTTAGTACCTATGGTTTTATATTTTTAAATTTAATCAAGAGACAGATCTCAATAGAAACAATCAAAAAAGAACCCACTTGACTCATTATTGTAGATTTACCAAAAGTAAGTAAGATTACACATTAAAACTAGCCACTTAACTGCTTCCCTGCTGTGAGATCCCCCACACAGGTTTCTCCAAGGTCAGCTGTAAATTTTGCTGTTTATTTTTCTTGGAATGAACTCTGAATGTGCAGAGATACTTGACAGCAAAGCAGCAGCTGCGCTGATTCTCTGCTGGGTCACACAGCAGTGCAGGTTTCTTTATCCATTTGAATCACTTCCCATTTGATCTCTACCTTTGTCCGTCTTCCTCCTTTTTTAAAAGTGCCATTATTTTGATCTTTCTTTCCCCCCAAAGTTCCAAAATAATGTATAAAGCCATAATTACTGCTCCAAGAATTTGACAAAATCAACTCCAACACTGAAAATACCTCCAATAAAAAAAAAGCAGCTCTTACAGCCACAAATTTTTCCCAACCTCCATCTTGGATTATCCAAAATTACTCTATGACAAAGAGGTTGCTGTGATGTTAAGGAAGGACAATTTTGCAACATTACATTAATTGCCTTCATATACATCCAAGTATGGGAAGTCTTACATCTTCTCAGGCAGAGAGAGAATATGGTGCGACCAATGAGAAATCAAATGAGGGGAGTCTTACATACAAGTTTGAGAAAAAAGGAAGATTAGTTTGAAAAATGGCAGGTAGCCTGTAAAAATATGCAAGAATACAAGAAAGTGAGCTGCATGGTGGCACAATGGTTAGCACTGCTGCCTCACAGCGCCAGAGACCCGGGTTCAATTCCTGCCTCAGGCGACTGTCTGTGTGGAGTTTGCAAATTCTCCCTGTGTCTGCATGGGTTTCCTCCGGGTGCTCCGGTTTCCTCCCACAGTCCAAAAATATACAGGTTAGGTGAATTGGCCATGCTAAATTGCCTATAGTATGGGGGTGAAGGGGTAAATGTAGGGGAATGGGTCTGGGTGGGTTGCGCTTCGGTGGGTCGGTGTGGACTTGTTGGGCTGAAGGGCCTGTTTCCACACTAAGTAATCTAATCTAAAATTGATTCCTTGCCAGAAGTACATTTTTAAACAATTCCCATTATAGATAAATGAGAGCATTAGATAAAATGAAGCAACATAAAAATGGCTGGTTGAAATCCAGATTTCCCATCCTCAATACAGACAATGATATACCAGAAATAATAGGTATCCATCTTTACACGTGTACATGCATTTATTTTATTTTATACATTTACTCAAACTGGTTCCACTGTAACCTGCTCCATGATTCTATGACCTCTTGACAAAGAAGAATTTCGATGTAGTTGCTGTTGCAAGAAAGGTTGGCACAGTGGCTCAGTAGTGAGCACTGCAGCCTCATAGCGCAGGGACCTGGATTTGATTCCACCCTTGGGCAACTGTCTGTGTGGAATTAAGCACATTCTCCCTGTGGGTTTCCTCTGGGTGCTCCAGTTTTCTCTCTCAGACCAAAGTGTGCAGTTAGGTGGATTGGCCATGCTAAATTGCCCATAGGTGTCCAAGGATATGCAGGCTAGGTGAATTTACCAATGGGAAATTCAGAGCGAGAGGGATAGGGTGGGGCTGGGTAGGATGCTCTTTGGAGGTTTGGTGTAGACTCAAATGGGCCATATGGCCTCCTTCCACAGTGGAGAGAATTTATGATTCTATGCCAAATTATTTATTGGAAGGCAAAATAAAAACAGTGAAAGCAAAAATGAAAATGAATGCCTTTGCTAGCTCATTTCAGTAAATTCCTCGAGTAACACGATTGGGACTTGATATCAAGTTGCCATTGTCCTACACGATAGAAAAATACAGCTGAAATAAAAAAAGATTCTGAGATAGCTTGCCAGCAGAGAGATACAGAAAAGCTGTTTTCTTTAGTTGCAGAGTCTAGAATTGGGAGGTCAATTTCTCAATGTGCCAGTCATTTCAGACTGTGGTGAGGAGAAATTTTTGCTCAATGATATCCTAAATCTTTGGAATTCTCAGTCTTCAAGGTTTCTGGAACTCAATAGTATATTGAGCGCATCGCCCAAGAACTTCATTGATCTGTTTTCAATCAAGGAATCAGATGAAGAACTGCTGTTGGTGCAGAAATGCAGCCATAATCAAATTGAATGCATGAGCAGGTTAGGAGGACCAAACTATAGGCCTACTCATTCTTGAAGATGTGAGTTCTCTTAAACGACTGGCAATTTTAGTACTAAAGTAGAAGTGTATATAAAATCAATTCAATCAGCAAGGTACAATTCATTCACACATGGCAGAGCTATAATTGACAGAATCTGTTTGAGAAAGAACAAATTCATATTTAAATAGCACCTCAGAACTTTGAAAAGTACTTTACAAATAGTGGTCACTTTTCAATATAATGCAAACAAATGTGACAAGATCCTACAAATAACCAAGTTACAGTTTCTCATCTTTGGTCTTTAGAATTCTTTTTCCCACAGAAAGCAATGGAGACTTGGTAATTGAATATATTCAAGACAGAGTTAGTCAGATTTTTGATTGACAAAAGGATTCCAAAGTTAAAAAGGCCACGATCAGATCAACCATGATTCAACTGAATGGTATAACAGATCAAAAGGGTTAAATGGACTACATCCAACTACAGTTTTTCATATTTGATTCAATTCAAGGCAAAAAGTAGCATAACACACTTTTCATTTCTGAACCGAAACAAACTCCACTCAAATATCTCAAGCACTTAACTCTAATTTTATTGCTTAGTCATAGGGTCGTACAGCCTGGAAACTTACCTTTGGTCCAAGCAGTCCATGCCGAACATAATCCCAAACTAAACTAGTCTCACATGCCTGCTGCTGGCTCATATCCTTCCACATCTTTCCTGTTCATGTATTTATCCAAATGTCTTTTAAACGTCGTACAGGTAGTTCTATAACACGATGGTTGCGCTCTTGTGCAACCCTGCATTATAGAAAAATCATGCTCGAGAAACAGCACTTGAGGTGTTGGCGACGTAATTGTGTTACAGCCAACACACATTTTAAGTGTTCGCACTTTAGAAATAGTATCTCCAATTCGTCAATCGCATTACAGCAAATTCGCATAAACACATGTCATAGCAGAATAACCTGTAATTGTACCCACAGCCACCATTTCCTCAAAGTTTATTCTAGATGTAAACCACCCTGTCTAAAAAATTGCCCCCACGTCTTTTTTAAATCTCTCTTCTCTCATCTTAGAGATATGTCCCCTTGTCGTGTAATCCTCCCATCCTATGGAAAAGACAACTATCATTAACTCTATCAATACCCTTCATCATTTTATAAACTTCTAAGGTCACCTCCCAATCGCCTACGCTCCAATTCAATTCACCTCATGTGATCCAGAAATAGGTGCACCTATAGCTCCACTGTTCCATTAAATCTAAAAAGCAGGCATCTGCCCTGTAATGTGGAAAACTGCCCAAGTCCATGCAGACAACAAAAGACAGGACAAATCTGACTTAACCAACTACTATCCAATCAGTCTACTCTTGATCATCAGTGAAGTAATCAAATTAGTGGGACAGTGCAATCAAGCAACACCTACTCAGCAGTAACATGATCATGGATATTTAGTTAATGTCTCACCAGAGCCAGTTTCTGACCTCCTTACAGCCTTATCCAAACAAGGATAATGACAACATAAATTTACTCAACATCAAAGCAGCATTTGATCAAGGAGCCTGAACAAAACTGGAATCAATGGGAATTGGGAGGAAATCTCTCAAATGGCTGGAGTAATACCTAGCATAAATTACCAATGATTCTGGTTGTCAGAAATCATCCATTTCAGTAGTTCCAAAACATCAATTCAGGAATTCCTCAGGCCAAACCATTTTCGGATGCTTCAATGATCCTCTGACAATCAATGTGTGGATGTCAGCTGATGATCGCATATGACTCAGATACTGAAGCAGTCTACGTCAATATGCAATAAGACCAAGATAAGATTCAGTCTAAGGCTGATGCGTGGTATGAATGTTATTTGCCAATTCACACCAGGCCTCCAAGAAAGAATCTAAACATTTCCCCCTAATGTTCAGTGGCATGACCATCACCAAATCCCTCCACATTCCACATTTTTGGAGTTACCATTTTCCAGAAATTGACTGAACAAGAGAAACAGCATGAAGAGGTGGATGTACGGTTGTTCGCTGAGCTCAATAGTATATAGAATAGTTCATTTCCAGGTGTTTCCTTACCCTACTAGGTAACGTCTTCAGTGAGCGTCAGGCAAAGCAATGCTGAAAATTCCTGCTTTCTATTTATATGTTTGGGTTTCTTTGGGTTGGTGATGTCATTTCCTGTGAAGTCACTTCCTGTTACTTTACTCAGAGGGTGGTAGATGGGGTCTAACTCGATGTGTTTGTTAGATTAGATTAGATTACATTACATTACAGTGTGGAAACAGGCCCTTCGTCCCAACAAGTCCACACCAACCCGCCGAAGCGCAACCCACCCCTACATTTACCCCTTACCCAACACTACGGGCAATTTAGCATGGCCAATTCACCTAACCTGCACATCTTTGGACTGTGGGAGGAAACCGGAGCACCCGGAGGAAACCCACGCAGACACAGGGAGAATGTGCAAACTCCACACAGTCAGTCGCCTGTTGATAGAGTTCTGGTTGGAATGCCATGCTTCTAGGAATTCTTGAAAAATGTGTTGCTGGAAAAGTGCAGCAGGTCAGGCAGCATCCAAGGAGCAGGAGAATCGACGTTTCGGGCATAAGCCCTTCTTCCTGAAGAAAAGCTTATGTCCGAAACGTTGATTCTCCTGTTCTTTGGATGCTGCCTGACCTGCTGCGCTTTTCCACCAACACATTTTTCAGCTCTGATCTCCAACATCTGCAGTCCTCACTTTCTTCTAGGAATTCTTGTATATGTGTGCTTAGGATGGATGTGTTGTCCCAGTTGAAGTGGTGTCCTTCCTCATCCGCATGTGAGGATACTAGTGAGAGGGCGTCATGTCTTTTTGTGGCTAGTTGGTGTTCATGTATCCTGGTTGCTAGTTTTCTGCCTGTTTGTCCAATCTAGTGTGTTACAGTCCTTGCACAGTATTTTGTAAATTACATTAGTTTTGCTCATTGAGTGTATAGGGTCTTTCAAGTTCATTAGCTTCTGTTTTAGTGTGTTGGTGGGTTTGTGGGCTACCATGATGCCAAGGGGTCTAAGTAGTCTGGCAGTCATTTAAGAGGTGTCTTTAATGTTGGGGAGAGTGGCTCGGATTTCTGGACATGTTTTGTCTGCTTGTTTGGGCATGTTACTCAGAAATCAGCAGACTGTGTTCATTGGCTGCAGAAAGATTGATTCTTTTTGAATACTTTTGAAATCCTCTCAAAATTCACTATGAAGGGGTGGAGTCAGGGTCCCACATAACCAGGGTTTTAGCTTAGTTTTTAGTTGTTGGTGTTTTGAAGTTTGTTGTGGAAGCTAACATACATCCGTCTCGCTACCAGAATTTTCTTCTGATGTTTTTTCCTCCTGTACTGAAGAAATACCACATATGAGACAACCTATTTTACTGAATTTGTCTTTGCCAAGGGTGTATTTATGTAATATTATGAGATATCCTTAGTATCCTGACCAATATTTATTACTCTATCAACATGATATAAATAAATTACTTGGTTACAATGCCATTTGTAAGAGTTGCTGTGCAGAAATTAACTGCTGTGCTGCCTGCAGAACGCGAACATACTTCAAAAGTGTTTTGTTGGGTCTAAAGCACATTGCCTTTCATGGTCATGAAACCACAATACAAATGCAAATCTCAATTTTTTGTTAACCAATATGGGGGAAAATAAGAACATTTCCTCAAAGATCTAAAAATTAAGATATTTAATAATAAATTTCCAAACTGTACGAAGTCCTGAGAATCTGAGTCAACCAATACAATTTTCTAATTAATTTGTTTCAAGCACTTACCTCTCACTGAAAGGTCTCACTCGAACAGCCACAGTCACAGCACTGTCTACTCCATTTAAACATTCATTCCCTGCACATAGGCTTGTTGATGATATCTCCACTTGCCTAAGAGTTCCTCTTGTAACCACTCCACTTCTTAGTGGTTTTTGATCTCCATTATCTGCGACTGTATTTATGGAATATTTTAAGTTATTGATCCCAGATTCCATTGTCTGTTGTTTTTTTTGGAAGTCTCTGGTCATTGATTTAACAAAATTACTTTGATTTTTAGTTTCTTGCTGATTAAAAAGCTTCATTATTTTAGTTACATCTGTTTTTAACGTTTCATTTCTATCTACATTCTGCTTGGAGGACATTTTAAAAGGCTTTGCCTCTGTCTTTCGTTGGCTGTCATCAGATTTGCCAGATACCATCCTTTTGACAGGTGTTATTGATGGATTGGTGGGGGTATGCACTTTGTTAATAGTCGTGACTGAAGTTGACCGATAGGAAGAAGTTGTTGAATTTTCCTGTTTCCTGCCAATTGAAGTTGGCTTTGCAGCTGCAGAAAGATTGATTCTGGCAATTCCAACATTTTGCATTAATGAGAGACTGGAAGATACAAAACCAGTGGAATTGGTCCCTTTGGTTTGCAAAAGGTTATTTGATGCCTGGATTGTGATATTTTGTGTCAGGCTTTCTGCATTTTCCTTGAAAATACCAATTCCTCTTTCCAAGTTACCCCCCTTAGTACGACGTTGCAATGTAAGTCTTCTTTCTCCTTCACTTGAATCAACATTTCTAATATCATCATGAATACTAGGATTTCCTCTATCAACAGTTTTTCTTCTCTGAAGGGTTAGCCTACCTTCAGGCTTGGATGGTATAGAAGGTCCTAGAGTTCTTTTACTAGCTGACACAATGTAAGTCTTATTAACCTCATTGCTCTTATCCAAGGGCAATATTGACTGTCCTTGTGAACCATGGTATTGCACTTGGGATGTAGGTTCTTGGTCGATCCGTTTGCTTCCTTTCTCCAGGATGTTGGCTGGATTGTTCTGCACTGAACGAAGAGCACCAATGACCATAGTTTGATCTTTGAAGCTGTGGTATAAACAGACACTTCATTTAGAATTATTTTATTAAAAGTCACCAAAAAGTAACATTTGTTTTCAATTAAGAGAACTACAGTAGTAAAGGCACTTCTGTACATAAAAGATAGCAGAAATAATTCCAAATACATTTTCATTTAGCCCTCTCCCACTCACCTTTGATCGTCTGCATTTCCCTTAAAGGCTTTGCACATAAAGTATTCAACTAGAAAAGGGGATGATTTACTGGTGATGGTTAATTGATTAAAACAAAAACACGGTATTTTGGTGATCAGAAAAAAAAATTCAGATGTGTCTAAGGATACTTCTGGATAAAAGAAAAAAAGAACAGAAATAATCTCAAAACCCAATGATGTCAGACATGCTTACAAACTCAGCTTTGTTTTTTAAAAAATAGCTCCGCAACAGAGTTAAATTAATATTTTCACCATTTCTAGAAAAGAGAGAGATGAGTATTACATTACCAGCTTTATGCAATGTAAATATATAGGTTTACGTTTTACAGTGTTTAAACTATGAGAAAATAAACAAATGATACTTGTACATTTTATGCTAGATATTGTTTTAAAAAAACAAATCACACAATACCAGGTTATCATCCAACAGGTTTATTTGGAAGCACTAGCTTTCGAGGCACTGCCTCTTCATCAGGTGGTTGTCATAACTGCCTGATGAAGAGGTAGCGCCTTGAAAGCTAGTGCTTCCAAATAAACCTGTTGGACTATAACCTGGTGTTGTGTGATTTTTAAACTTTGTCCAACCCTTACAGTGTATTCAAAAAGCATGGGTACCCAATGCACATTGAAATGTGTCAGGATTTGTACTCCACCACCACAACACAAATGGTCCCAATCCTAGCCACTATCCTGTGACCATATTACACTTATCTTTCTTCATTCTTCACAGCCTTTGATAAGGTCAATTATATGTTTCTCCTCCATTAATGGCTGTGTAGGATTTTGGGGTCTAGAATCACAGATGTACAGCACGGAAACAGACCCTTCAGTCCAACTTGTCCATGCCGACCAGATATCCCAACCCAATCTAACCCCACCTGCCAGCACATATCCTTCCAAACCCTTCCTATTCATACACCCATCCAGATGTCTTTTAAATGTTGTAATTGCACTGGCCTCCACCACTTCCTCTGGCAGCTCATTCCATACACGTGCTAACCACTGCATTAAAAAGTTGCTTCTTAGGTCTCTTTTATATCTTTCCCCTCTCATCTTAAACCTAGGCCCTCTTGTTCTGGACGCCCACCACAGGGAAAAGACTTTGTCTATTTGTCCTATCCATGTCCCTCATGAATTTATAAACCTCTATAAAGGTCATCCTTCAGTCTCCGACGCTCCAGGGAAAACAGCCTTAGACTATTCAACCTCTTCCTATAGCTCAAATCCCTGGCAACATCCTTGTAAATCTTTTCTGAACCCTTTCAAGTATCACAACATCTTTCCAATAGGAAGGAGACCAGAATTGCACACAATATTCCAACAGTGGCCTAACCAATGTCCTGTACAGCCACATGACCTCCCATCTCCTGTACTTAATACTCTGACCAATAAAGGAAAGTATACCAAACGCCTTATTCACTATCCTATCTACCTGTGACTCCACTGTCAAGAAGCTATGAACCTGCACTACAAGGTCTCTTTGTTCAGCAACACTCCCTAGGACCTTACCATTAAGTGTATAAGTCCTGCTAAGATTTGCTTTCCCAAAACGCAGCACCTCGCATTTATCTAAATTAAACTCCATCTGCCACTTCTCAGCCCATTGGCCCATCTGATCAAAATCCTGTTGTAATCGGAGGTAACCTTCTTCGCTGTCCACTACACCTCCAATTTTGGTGTCACCTGCAAACTTATTAACTATACCTCTTATGCTCACATCCAAATCATTCATATAAATGATGAAAAGTAGTGGACCCAGCACCAATCCTTGCAGCAATCCACTGGTCACAGGCCTCTAGTCTGAATACACACTCCACCACCACCCTCTGTCCTCTACCATCAAGCTAGTCCTGTAACCAAATGGCTAGTTCTCCCTGTATTCAGTGAGATCTAACCTTGCTAACCAGTCGCCCATGGGGAATCTTGTCGAATGCCTGAATGAAGTCCATATAGATCACATCTACCGCTCAGCCCTCATCAATCTTCTTTGTTACTTCTTCAAAAAAACTCAATTATGTTTGTGAGACATGATTTCCCAATCAAAAAGCCATGTCAACCATCCCTAATCAGTCCTTGCCTTTCCAAGTACATGTACATCATGTCCCCCAGGATTCCCTCCAACAGTTTGCCCACCACCGACATCAAGCTCACTGGTCTATGGTTCCCTGGCTTGTCCTTACCGTCCTTCTTAAACAGTGGCACCACGTTTGCCAACCTCAAGTCTTCCAGCACCTCATCTGTGACTATCAATGATATAAATATCTCAGCAAGAGACCCAGCAATCACTTCCCTCGCTTCCCACAAAGTTCTAGGGTACCCCTGATCAGGTCCTGGGGATTTATCCACCTTTATGCACTACTTCCTCCTCTGTAATATGGCCATTTTTCAAGATGTCACCATCTATTCCCCAATATTCTATATCTTCCATGTCCTTTTCCATAGTAAATACTGATGCAAAATACTCGTTTAGTATCTCCCCCATCTCCTGCAGCTCCACACAAAGGCCACCATGCTGATCTTTGAGGGGTCTTATTCTCTCCCTAGTTACCCTTTTGTTAGCAAGTTTTGAGAAGATTTATCCTTAATGTATTTGTAAAAACCATTTGGATTCTGCTTAACTCTATTTGCCAAAGCTATCTCATGTCCCCCTTTTGCCCTCCTGATTTCCCTCTTAAGTATACTTCGACTGCCTTTATACTCTTCTAAGGATTCACTCGCTCTATCCTGACATATGCTTCCTTCTTTTTCTTAACCAAACCCTCAATTTCTATCATCATCCAGCATTCCCTATACCTATCAGCCTTGGAGGAATATACTGAATCTGGACTCTCTTGAACTTTAAGATATTGTTAGCCAATTTGGGTTAGTTGGCACAAGGTAATGGGTGAACAGAATATGGTAAGATTTCTGAACGATTCCCATTTTCCAGCCATCCGTTTACCTGCGAACATCTGCCCTTTTGAAAGTTACTTAATTGATTTTACTTAATTATTCAGATATAGCCATAACATCTCAAACAACAAATTATAATCATTTCTGATCTCAAGGATGATTCTTACACTATTCCATTTCCATTTGGCGGTTGTACCACAGTGGTGGTGCTCCTACTGCAGGTCTAGAAGATCCATGTTCAACAGTGTCATAACATCTCTGAACTGATTGCTTAAAAATGTCTATCCCATTTCCTTGATGCTTCAAGCAAATACATAAGCAGAATCTGCACATAAATTGACAACACCCAGCTCTATCAAACTTTGGGTTGCTTGCGGAACATGGAAAAAGTGTATGTTTCTTTTGGTTAAACGCTAGGATAATAAAATCCTGCACTTCCTTACCATTGATTACATCTCCTAAACTGGTTCAGGTTGAACCAGACTGCCCACAAAGTCAACATCCGATTTTAACACCAAGCTGACTCTCTGACCCTATATCTTCAACATCAACAAGACTGGTTACTTCCACATTATACAGCTCTGCGCATATATCGTCAAAATAATCAAATATAGATCAACTAACTTCAAATTCAACTATTTCCAATGCTCTCCTGTCCTTCACATTTCACAAGCCTCGGCATACCTAAGTGGTTGTCCGTAAATCATACCATATTCTGTTCATCCATTACCTTGTGCCAATTAATCCAAATTGGCTAACAATATCTTAAAATTCAAAATGTTAAATGCTCATATTTCTCCTTGAATCGTTCGATGGCTAACATCCTCCAGTGCTACAACCCAAATACTCTGCATTCCGCCAACTCCAGCTTCTTGAACGGATTGAAACTGAAGAAGGGGCACAAAGTGATTTAAGGTTGAGGATCATCATTTTATGGGAGATGTTTGCGGGGGGGGGGGGGGGGCAGGAACCATCGTAAATCTAAATAACATCTCAATCAGTGAGGACGGCGATGCATTGCTTTGGTCAGGTCGGCAGATGCGCCAGCGAGGAGGACACCGGACCAGATGTCACTCCCGGAACGCCGGCAAGTCGGAAGGAAGTGCTCGTACCGAGTGGAGCAGCTATCTCTGAAATTCATACTAACATCAGCCTGCCGACATCGTCAGAGATCGGAGCAGAACGCGATAGCCTCGGCTAGAGGGGAAAACATCAGCAACGTTCACCAAGGCAATGGGCTCACAAGTGAGGGAGGAGCTAGTCAGAGCCTCCGGACCGGGAGGACACGGACATGGACATGGACGGGCTGGAGGGTGTCCCAAGGCCAATCCCCGGATACACTCAAGCCCCGAGGGCAGAAAGAGATTACCTCCTCCCCACATTCCCGAGCGTGGGGGGGGGAGGGGGGTAAACCCGACCTCACTCACAAAGACTCACCTCCTCGCGACCCAAAACTCCAGTACTCCATCCGCGAGCCCGCCTTCGTGCATTCAAATTCCACAAGCCCCGTCTGATTGGCCCGTTCCCATCCCGCCTCCCCATTCCAACGACAAGACGTTGTTCGCTGGTGACGTGACGCTTCCCTGCCTTCCACCAATGGGTCGAGCGGCTCGCCGTGACTGGCCGGCCCTCGACGTCTCAGCAGATTCTGCCTCTGACCCCGGGCCCCGACAGACGTGACCGCGCCCTCCTGTCAGACGTGACCGCGCCCCTGGAGACACGCTCTGTCAATACGGCCCCACCCCTCCTACGTCGAACATAGCCCCGCCCCGAACGCTGTCTGTCTGGGTGCAGTCTCTCCTGTCAATGACCCCTCAGTCAAGGATGGTTTTATCTCTCATAGAGATCATTTGGAAAGGAAATGCCTTTTCATTCCAATTTGTTCCCAGTATAACCAGGAAGTGTAGGAAGTAGGTATACGAGCTTCAAGTCCGAAAGTGTTTCTCGAATAAAAATGAAAGAATGTAGCTTTGCAAACTCTTTTGATCTGCCAGTCTTGCTGTGTGAGGAACTGCCTTACCACACAGTGTTGTCAATTCAAAGAGGAAATTAGAACAGCAAGGAGATGGATGACTAACATAAAATGGAATCCCAAAGAACCACAGCGGCCAGGAGGCCTCGTTTGGAAAAGGAAGTCATGTCAGAGACTTCTCTGTAGAAGGTAGCATCATCAGAACAGATGTGACTGAGCATCTGGGAGAGTGGACTGGAGGTCTTCCAGAAGCAGGGTATGTGGAAGTGTCATCAAGGTAGCTGTGGGGGTTAGGCTCAGGGTGTGTAATTAATTTTATAAGTCGAGAGTGTGGTGCTGGAAAAGCAGAGCCAGTCAGGCAGCATCCGAGAAGCAGGAAAATCGACGTTTCAGGCAACAGGTTTATAAGTCAGTCCATCCCCAGAAATGGAGACAGAGGACTCCAGATAGGGAAGTGTCAAAGATGAATCAGGTGAAGGTGAGAGAAAGATGGAAATTGGAAGGAAATTGACTTTTTTTTCCAGGCAACAAGAAGAGCAAGATGTGGCAAAAATTCAGCCTTCAATTTTTACCTGAGAAAAGGATTTTGGAGTGGGCCTGGGACATGAATGTTCCATGTACCCTACAAAATTGCATACATAACTAGGACCAATGTATCAAAGCCACTTAGAAGTGAAATAAATAAATAAATTATATAAAGACAGTACAAGCTCTGCCAGGCAGAGGAGAGTGATGGTGATTGGTGATAATTCTGACCTCTGTTCCAAAAAACAAACCAAAGCATGTGGATTCTGGAAATCCAAAACAAAAACAGAAATTGCTGGAGAAACTCAATCGGTCTGGCAGCAACCTGTCGAGAGGAAGTAAAGTAACGTTTCAGGTCCAATGACCCTTCTTCAGAACTGATTGTAGTTAGGAGAAGGTTGGTACATGTGTTGAAGATGGGAAGGGGATGAAGTCTAAACAAGAAGTGAACATGGAGGCAGATGAGAGAACAGCAGTTGGGCAAACAAAGGAATGGGTAATGGTCAGCTGGGAGAATCGACAGCTGCTAATGGAGTCCATTAGTAGCTGACAGTGAGTTGGTTGTGCCAGCAGCCTATGTGATGACAAGACCCTGGTGTGTGGGAGTTGGGAGAAGGACATGGAAGGAACTGCTCAGGCCTTGAAATTATGGATACTCAATCCTGAAGGCTGCAGGGTCCCCAAGTGGAAAATGAGCTGCTGTTCTTCCAGCTTGCACTGAGATTCAATGGAGCACTGCAACTAACCTGAGATGGAGATGCTAGCCAGAGCGCATAACGGTGTGTTGAAGTGGCAGTCAATCAGTAGGTAGATGTTCTGTACAGCGGTCATCTCATTTGAGTTTCCTCCCCCCAGTGCAGAGGAGACCACATTATGAGCAGCTATGCCATCCTAGTGAGGGATATCATGTAGACAGATTGGAAGTCCATAGAGCTACACACAATACTCCCAAGTGCAGTCTCACCATGGTTCTATAGAATTGAGCAAAGACTTCTTTGCCCCTGCATTTAAATTTTCTAGCAATAGAAGCCAATATACATTTGGCTTTCAAAATTCAAGCTTTCAGTTATTTATGAACAAAGACACTTCGGTCTTGTTGGACATTAACACTTTATTATCTTTTACCATTTGAGAAATATATTGCACCTTCATTCCTCCTAGTAAAATGGATAACCTCATCCATATCCAAATTATATTCCATCTGCTGTGCTCTTGTGCCGTCATTTAATCTGCCTATATTCCCTTGAAGCCTCTTTGCATTGTCCTCACAACTCACATTCCAAACAAATTGTGTAAATTAAACTTGAAAATATTGCAGTTAGCCCTCCCTCACTACCCCACCCACGTCCCCAACAGTCGTTTATTGATATGCATTGTGATTAACTCAAGCTCAAGCAATGATCCTCATGTTACCCCCACTGACCAGAGTCTGCCAACCTGAGAATGATCCATTTATTTCTAATCGCTACTCTCTACCTTTGAACTAATCCTTAATCCTTAACAGTTAGTATTATCCCCAGTCCCATCTGCATTAGTTTTTTTTGCTCACAGTCTGTGTGGGACTTTATCAAAAGCTCTAATACTGTAAAATGTGTTTAAAAATTCCATCAGATTTTGTCAAATATGATTTCCCCTTTACAAATCCACATTGACTCTGGCCAATCAAACAAATATTTTCAAAATATCAAAAAAACACACATGTACATCATAATAGATTCTACTATTTTCTGTACTATTGACATCAGGGTTACAGGTCTGCAATCCCTTTTTTTCTTTCCCTCCTTTTTTAAATAGTGGTGTTATATTTACAACCATCTAATCTGTTTGGCACCATTACAGAATTAGTAGAATTTGAAAGGTGATAATGAATGCTTTTATTATCTCTGTTCCTGAGTATGTAAGTCAATTTATACACAAGTATTTGTACAATACAGTACAAACCAAATAGCCATTTATAGGTAAGAGCAAGCATTCTGGTGTCAGGTCTTTAAAATTAATATTAATGCAAGAGCTTGTTTGTAAATACAAGCATTCATAATTCAGTTCATAAATCAGGGACCGTTTGTTGTAATTTGTTTCAATTCGACATTATGACTAAACCTTTGGAATCTTAATTATTTCTTGTGTGTTTGATGAAGACAGACAAAGTGCTGAATTAGTTTCTCTGTGATTTCAGTTACTTCCTATTACAAGGTCTGCTATCTCTACCTGTAATATATCCACATTTGTTTTTGCTAGTCTAATTTTTTCACACCTGTGGAAGCTTTGACCATTTGTTTTTGTGTTTTTGAAATTCTACATTCATATTCTATATCTGTTATTTCACTTTTTATCAGTTTCCTGATCCTGCTGAATTACAAAATTGTCTTAATCCTCAGGTTTACAATTTTATTTTGTTAGCTACAGTTCTCTCACTTTTCCTGACTTCTTTTTCAATTCATTCACTGGATGAGGGCATCATTGGCTAGACCATCATCTATTGCCCACCCCTAATAAGTGTGGCGGTTTCTTTCTCCAAAGGACATTTGTGGACCAGATGGATGATTCCCCTGCCCCCACCTCAACAATTGGCAATGGTTTTGTGGCCATCATCAGACTCTTAATTCCAGGTTTTTATTGAATTCAAATTCCACCATCTGCCATTGTGGGAACCCTAGTACCCAGGATATTACCTGGGTTACTGGATTAACAATCAAGTGATAACACCACTAGGCCACCACCTCCTGAATAATATTGCCTTAACAGAATGTCTGTTTTTGAAAACCAAACATTAATTGTTTGAATATATCCATTGCCCCATGTCCTGTTAGTCCTCTGAATATTTTTTTCCAATCCACCAGAGCTAATTTTGTCTTTTTACCTTTGTAACTACTCTTCTTTAGATTTAAGGCCCAAATTTCAGGTTTAACCATTTGCAAACTTCATATTTGAACAGTGCTGTTAAGTATTTTTATTCTTTTTTTTATCTTATTAAGTGCATCATTTGAAAACTGAGAACAAACTGAAGTAACAGAGAGCTAACTAAAGATTCAAATACTCAAAATGTATTTCAAGTAAAATGTGAAGCAAATTGAAGAGTAAAAACTAATTTAAAATCCTATATTTTAACAGAAAATATTTCTAACTGATACAATGGACAAACAGCATCTGCAAGTTATAAATGATAAAATATTAAAATGTCAGCTTATTTCTCCAGCAACTGATTTTGTGTTATCATTTTTTTTCATACTTGTGTCAATGTTTCTATTATAAGTGCCAATATTGACAGAAAGAAAGGAAACAACAAGGCAGTGCTTATTGTTGTATTTGCACATTCAAGCTGTGGAGGGCTGTAAGGGTTGCTTCTCATTTTGATTAATCAATTCGTGCAATCTGCAAAGCAGAATCAAATAGGCATGAGTTCACTACATTTCAACATTTCATACACAATGACTGTTTCAGGTATTGAAAATAATGCATTACTGTAATTTTGCTTCTGCATCTGATGGTTTTCTGGTTAAAATACCATTGAATGCATATTTCCAAAGCATATCAGAAAAGAAACACCCATACTTGAGCTTTAGAATGAATTTCGACGTGAAGTATTCCACGCTCACACTTTATTGGGGACTAGTGTGACTGGATTTGACCTGTTAACTGTTTTGTTGGATATTTCCTGGATTCAGCTTTGAATTCTAAAAGGGTTCGCAAACATAAAGCTGAGATCACCTGACCAAGTCAATACTCACCAACTTTGTCTTTGTGGGCCAGTTAGAGATGTATTCTTTTGCTTTATTAAAACTTGAAGGAATCATATATTACAGATTAAATCAAGAGGATTGATGAAGGCAGAGTTGTAGATGTGATCTATGTGGACTTCAGTAAGGCGTTCGACAAGGTTCCCCATAGGAGACTGATGAGCACGGTTAGATCTCATGGAATACAGTGCGGACTAGACATTTGGATACAGAACTAGCTCAAAGGTAGAAGACAGAGAGTGGTGGTAGAGGGTTGTTTCTCAGACTGGAGGCCTGTGACCAGTGGAGTTCCACAAGGATCAGTGCTGGGTCCTCTACTTTTTGTCATTTACATAAATGATTTGGATGTGAGCATAAGAGATACAGTTAGTAAGTTTGCAAGTGACACCAAAATTGGAGGTGTAGTGGACAGCGAAGAGGGTTACCCCAGATACCAACAGAATCTTGACCAGATCAGCCAATGGGCTGAGAAGTGGCAGATGGACTTTAATTCAGATAAATGTGAGGTGCTGCATTTTGGGAAAGCAAATCTTAGCAGGACCTGTGCACTTAATGGTAAAGTCCGAGGGAGTGTTGCTGAACAAGAGACCTTGGAGTGCGGGTTCATAGCTCCTTGAAAGTGGAGTCGCAGGTAGATAGGGTAGTGAAGAAGGCGTTTGGTATGCTTTCCTTTATTGGTCAGAGTATTGAGTACAGGAGTTGGGAGGTCATGTTGCAGCTGTACAGGACTTTGGTTAGCCCACTGTTGGAATATTGTGTGCAGTTCTGGTCTCCTTCCTATCGAAAAAGATATTGTGAAACTTGAAAGGGTTCAGAAAAGATTTATAAGGATGTTGCCAGGGTTGGAGAATTTGAGCTATAGGAAGAGGCTGAGCAGGCTGGGACTGTTTCCCTGGAGCGTCAGAGGCTGAGGGGTGACCTTATAGAGGTTTACAAAATTATGAGGGGCATGAATAGGGTAGATAGACAAAGTCTTTTCCCTGGGGTCGGTGAGTCCAGAACAAGAGGGCATAGGTTTATGGTGAGAGGGGAAAGATATAAAGTAGACCTAAGGCGCAACTTTTTCACACAGAGAGTGGTACATGTATGGAATGAGCTGCCAGATGAAGTGGTGTAGGCTGGTACAATTGCAACATTTAAGAGGCATTTGGATGGGTATATGAATAGGAAGGGTTTGGAGGGATACGGGCTGGGTGCTGGCAGGTGATATTAGATTAGGTTGGGATTATCTGGCCGGCATGGATGGGTTGGACTGAAGGATCTGTTTCCATGCTGTACGTCTCTATGACTCTATGACTAATATTCTTGTACTAATTCATTTTCATATGCCGCTATTTGATATTTGATTTTGGTCTTCCAATCTGGAACCAATATGACGACAGCACTTCCAAACCCATAAGACATATAATTTTTATAAAAAATGACAAATTAATTAATAATAAATGCAAATATGATTTGGGTTGAGCTAACAGTGCTTTCTGATCCTAAATTGAAAACTGTGTAGCATCTTCACAATGAAAGTTTTATTGGCTGAATTATCTGAAAACTAACAATAATGGTCATATTACTACGGCATTTGAAAATGACTCAATGAGGATTCTGGGTAATCCAAGATGGAGGACAGGAAAAAATTCTGGTTGTAACAGCTGCTCCTTTTTTGAGGTATTTTAGGTGTTGGAGGTGATTTCCTTGAATCCCAGGAACAGCAATTACTCTTCTATATGCTGTTGTATTGTTTTGGAACTTTGTAGAAAAAAAAGTCGAAAACAACAGCAGTTTTATAAGGGAGAGGAACAGACAAAGGAAGCACATGGTGAGGTCAGTGCAGGAGAGAGAGAGAGAGAGAAATAAACTGACACAGCAGTGAACCTGCATTGTTACTACCTTTGCTGTTTGAATTCATGTATCACTGAACATCAGGGAAAATTAACGAACAGTAAAATTTACAACTAATCTTGGAGGAACCTATTTAGGAGAGGTCAGAGCACAGAAAGAGAAGTGAATAGTTAAGCGTGGCCTTACAGTAATTCTGCAGTAGTGAGTAGAGTGGGTTCTTTCTTGATTATATGTTTGATTGAGATATATCTCTTGATTAAACTTAAAATATAAGCCATAAGTATTAATTTAACCTGGACCAGTGTTTTGTAGAGGAATAAGACGGTGCTATGGGGGATCCAAGATGGCGGCGACCCAGCAAGACTGAGTCTATAGTGCTCCTCCCAAGACTTGGGTACAGTGGGTCACCCACCCCCTACCACGCTCACCAAATCATTTATAATAGTTGTGTAATTGAATTAGTTGTGTAATATTACATTTAAACAATTTAATCCTCAGTAAAAATGACTAAAGGGAAGGGAGCCCGCAGCTCTCAGCAAGCAGGAACCCCTTCCCCACCCTCTCCAACTGCAGCAGAGGCGTCTACAGCCGCCCCGGGGGACTTACCTACAGTGACAAGCCTCGTGGAAATGATTTCCAAGCTGGATTCGAAGATCGATGCCTTTATTGCAGAATCCAGAAATTGTTGGGACTCGCTCTCGGCCGCGCTGCAGAAGCACGACCGAGAAATTGAAGAAATTGACTGCACATCTTTGGACTGTGGAAGGAAACCCACGCAGACAATGTACAAACTCCACATGGACAGTTGCTTGAGGCAGGAATTGAACCCAGGTCTCTGGCACTGTGAGGCAGCAGTGCTAACCACTATGCCACCATGCTGCTTCTCCAACAGTGCAGCACTCTCTCAGTATTGGTGCATTAACCAAGATTTCATTCTCAGAGCCTCTGGAGTGGTGTTGGACAGACAAGCTTCTGGCAAGGGGTAGGAAAGTTACTATTGGATGTATAGAAATCTAAATTATCTATGTCATGAAAAGGATATTTGAATAAATAACATTCAGTAGCAATGCTCCTCCTGTCACTGTCCTTGCATAAACCAAGTGCCCAAGAAGAGCTACGACCTGCTGCTTTCTCGCCAGACCAAACTGATGCTGGGTAAATGTTTTTATTTTGAATGATGAGCAGTAGGAATGGGAATTTATAATGCTGCAAGAATGCTTTTACCACAAAGCAGTAAATAGTAATCCTTAGAAACAATGGGAATGCAAACAAATCTCATCTGATGCAGGTCAGAAGCCTGTAGATTATGTTTAAAAGGCATTATAGTGACTCATTCAAACAGGCATAAGTAACTTGTAGCCTGAAAGTATTCAGAAACAATTTTTTTCTCATAAGCTTTATGTAGAAGTAAATTGACTAAAAATAAATTATGGATAATAAACTGAGTATTTATTAAGCATATGTTCAAAGTAAAAAACAGCTTTGGTCATTTGGATGTACTGAATCAACAAACTGGAAGTGGGGAACCGTGATTGTGCCTCTCTGATTCTTTATGTAACTAGGGAGAAAAACTCAAAGGTTGCTTTTACAAATTGTTAGCAATTCATATACAACATCTCAAAGCTCATAAAGGCTGTTGCTATATATTGCAAACATATTTCTCAGCCTGTATGCTAGATAGCTCTGTTGCAAGAGTCTATACATAGTTCGTGGCTGTTAATTGTTTCGTTAAGCAATTTTCCTTGCTACTACATTCTGAGTTAATTAGGGAGGAAAGTGCCCATTGTGCTCATTCCTGTTAGTCATTCAGCAAACCTGACAGTCAGTCTATTGGAAAACTGTGAATGATGAGGCGAAACAGAATAAATGCCTGCTGGTCTGATGAAGCATGGGTAGGTGTGACATCAGAGGACAGTTACTATCCATGAGATCACAGCTGACCATGAGCCATACTGCCTAGGACAGAAATTGCAAAATGAAGACAAATAATCATTGAGAAAAAGATTTGAGTAAAAATACCTTTGAAGGCTTAACATTGTTTTAAGGTGTAGTGCTTTACGTAAACCAAATTACTAAAAATCTTTTCACGTGATGTAATGAGACTAAATAAAATCGAGCAGCTAGGTGAGTACCTAAATAAATGTATACACACAGTTTTAGTCTTTGGTTTGATGAAGTTGGATTGACATAAAATCAATTTACTTATTAGCCCAAGGTTTCATTTAGTTTTTATTTTCGAACAATAATATCATAGCTGAGCTCGAAAATAACATTCACTTAATTGAAGTAAAAATACAAAATGCTGGAGAAAGCGTTTCTCTGCTTCTCTCTCCACAGGTGTATAGACTCAGATCCTCGGAATTTCTCCAGCACTTCCTATTTTTATTTTAGATTTCCAGCACCCACAGTACTTTACTTTTTTTCCTGCAATAGCCTCATACTTTGTACCATATTAAGTCTCCAATTTAAAGGCCCATTGTGTTCACATAGATACAATTGGAAAGTTTCAGAAGTTTTCATCTGCAGCCTATGTGAGACTGTGAGAAATTAAATATTGACTTGAAATATTGACCAGAATGACACCAGAATATTAAAACTTAATGTGGAGATTCATGAAGATTGCAAGAAGGTGACAATCAAATAACCTAGCACATAAAAACAACATTATAAATATAATGAGTAGGCTCCAGGTATCATAATTGAGTAAAAACATTGGTACGGTGATCTGAAAACAAAGCCATAGCATCATCAACTAAGTTTGAGTTAGATTATTCTAAAGATTTTTGTAAATGACATTGGGAATAACATTCTTCTTTAGGGAATCCCAGCAATGGACACTGTGACAGGCAGGGCAGAGGATAGTGAGAATGGGGTCGTGGAAAGCTATGAGCTCATCCAGGAAGAACTTGAGCATGGGATGGTGGAAGGACGTGAAGTAAGCCAGGGAGGAGCAGTGGGTGGATTGGGGTCCTGAGAAGGATGTGTTGAGCATGGAGGGATATGGCTTGCAAAGTCTAGAAACTCTTCAGAAAGGAAGGGTGAGGTCTGAAGGTGGCTGTTGTAGAGGGCCAACAGCACTGTATGAAACTGGTTCCAGAGAAGTACCTTTCATTTATATGAACAAGTAGCAAAAACCTTCAGCATATTCCTTTTCACTTAAAGGTTGAAAGGAGGATATAAGGGCTCAGATGCAAAGACTGAGCTTCAACTCCAGCACGATCATTGGGTACCAGGGTGCACTTACTAACCTGACAATTGACAGAGTGATCCCATTGAACATCCTGTACAACCTTTAAAATTCCAAACCAGAAAGTGCAATACCGATAGCATAATCACACAGGATGATTTAAATTATCTGCAGTCATCGGAGAATTAGTTGAATTCAGATTCGCTGGTTTAGCAATTATCAGTTGGCATGTGGAATGTTCATTTTGTGAAGCCCTAATGGTTGCAAGCTTCATTAACAAATTTCCCACATAAGAAGCAAGTTAGTTACAAATTAGTCCTGACCAAATACATTAATATTAGTAATTCAAAGGTTTAAATTTCACATCTACGGCCTGAAATAATTTTGAGAAGTAATTTTCACCTTAAGCCAAGTGTCAGTGTGCTTATTAATTGCAATCTTAACAGCCTAAATTATAAGCATAGCTAATATTGAGAGTAAAAGTTAGAAGTAAAATCCTCAGTGAGTAGAAAATAACTGTAATATTATTAGAAGAATGATTACCCTATTTGCACAACATTCTTTTTGTGGCTATTTTTAATAGTGGTAATAATTGTTTAAATTAACAGTGTAGGACCAACTCTGACCCTGCTGTAAAAAAAGCCAATATTAACATCTTTTCCTTTCAAATATTAATTGTGTAATTGATTTAGCTTCAAATGCTCTGTGCAGAAATGTTTTGCATATTCTAAGAGCCATATTTTTGAAAGTTTTCTTCTAATCTCTCTCTCTCTTTACATTTGTTACAAATTTTGGATCATCATTCCTCCAAGCATCAGTCATTAGTGATTTGAATGGAGTGGTGTGTTTTCACACATTCCTTGTGTGTACTTTCAGGAGGTGGACATAGAGATATATTAGAGGAGATGAGACGAATCCAAATCATTATGAAGCTTTAGTTTAGAGATAAAATGTGAATTTATGAACAAGTGTTAAGGTCCAAATTTACTTTGCTTTGATTAAATCCTTCTTGACGATAAATAAATTATATGTCAGAGATTCCTGACCTGGGTGGTGGCACTTTTAGTCTGGTTTGGTATTACACTAGTCTAAAGCTTGTACAAATGTGGATAGAACTGATCTTACTTCTCACTCAGCAAACAGACGATGAAAGTGAACAGTTCTCTGCTCTCTTCCTTCAGACAGGAAATTAACAAATGATCCCTGACAAACTCGGGATTTAGTTACTTTAATTCAAAACTTGAAATATTAGGAGTCTGTGGCCAGTTGTGTATTTAAAAGAACAGGCTACACTGAGGTCCGGCTCTGTATGTGTCCTTGGAAGATCTTTCAATACTTTCTGTCCCAATCCCTTTTAAATTTTTGAACCACTCAGTTGGACTCTTGTGTCATGTAAAGTTTTAAAGTGGCTCCTCCCTCATTGCCCGTGATCAATGGTTTTGTATGTAGGTATGTATATTTCTTACTCATAGCTGGAGAAATTCACTTTTAAATAACCTACACACTTATTCTGGAGGTTAGTAATGATAATACACTATTCACATGCACACAATTATTAATTACAGACGAAGATAAAAATGAGTATTCAATAAAAATTGCCAAGTTCAGTCTCTGTTGTTTTGATGCAGATGTGTAGTTTTGAAGTTGAGATGTTACATTGTCTGAAGCAAAATTGCAGGATTTTCTCAGCAAATGTGGTGCTTCCACAGCTGACTTTGTGGAGGTTTCAGTACTGTTATATGTCACAGTCAGTATACTGTATCATAACATGTGCCTGGAGGATAAAGATCTCATTCCATCTTATTTTGGGATCACAGGAAGGATGCTGGTGTTTGCAGCTTAATAGCTAATGCTATCCTAGACTCTGAAGAGAGTAAATTATGCACGTAATCATTAGTTGTCAGAAATACTTGCTGGATTCTTTAGTGCCTCGATACCTATGTCCAGTTTTGATTTGGAGATGCTGGTGTTGGACTGGGGTGTACAAAGTTAAAAATCACACAACACCAGGTTATAGTCCAACAGGTTTAATTGGAAGCACACCAGCTTTCGGAGCGACGCTCCTTCATCAGGTGGTAGTGCTATCACCTGATGAAGGAGTGTCGCTCCGAAAGCTAGTGTACTTCCAATTAAACCTGTTGGACTATAACCTGGTGTTGTGTGATTTTTAATTATGTCCAGTTTTATTTATGTTACAAGTAAAATGTCCTGATCAACGTAAAATCACCATGTGGTTTGCAGCACTGGCTATTTAAAACATACAAGTCTCCAAAGTCTTTGAGATAGATCTTTAGAAAACTAATTGAAGACCAACTGGACAACACTTCTGTATGTTAGAGACTTTGGACGATCAGCAGCATCAGTTTCTGTGAGTAGAGTTATAGTGATCTATAGATAGCAGAGTGCCTTATTTAAAAATTAAAAGGTTGAAGTTACAAATATAATCAAGACTAAAGCATTGTAAATACATTCCCTCTTTAAAAAGCAACAAGCCGCTGAGGGCCCCCTGGACTTTCAATTGGCACAGATTAATTATGGAATGTATTCCCCTTGACCTCCTTACAAACATGGTGCACCGAAAGACCGAATTATTTTATAAAATATGGCAGCCCTTCTTGAATTACATAAATACAGATATTTCGGCTATCCTAACAAGGGCTTTTATTTAATTGAGATTACAAACCTGGCTGGTCCGGGACCCCTCAGGGGAGGAATCCCGCAAGAATACGGGTTTTATTACATCTGATGTTAACACATTCCAAGCATGTAAGAGACTTAAATATACACTCTGGTTAGTTGTAGGTTAGATTAGTAGATAGTTGAGTTTTGTTTGTTGTTTTTTCTTCTTTTTCGTTTTGTTTTTGTTTTGTTTTGTTTTTTTGTTAAATTTTGGCTATTGTATATTTGAGCTAATTGTATATCAATATTTATATCTGAGAGTTTTGTTTATTTTTGTAAACTTGTAAAAATGTTAAATTTCTAATAAAAATATCTATTAAAAAAAAAGACGGTGCTATTTTCTGGGTCTGTAGATTGTGAAGGAGCAAAAATGGCCTTTAGTAGAGTGATATGCTCTTCTTGTCAGATGTGGGGACTGAGGATTATATCTGCAATAAATGTCATTGATTGCAAATCCTATCAGATCAAATGGATTGATCAGAGAGAAACTTAGAGGCAATGAGGAATTTTCAAGAACAAGCTGATGTGATGGATGGCAGTTATTGGAAGGGGGAAAAGTCGCAGATACAGTCACATAGATGGGCTAACTCCAGGAAAGGTAAGAGAGGTAGGCAGTTGGTGCAGGAGTCTTCTGTGGCTATCCCCATTTCAAACACATGTGCTGTTTTGGAAAAAGTAGGGGGTGATGGATTCTCAGGGGAACGTAGCATGAACAGGTCTTCTGTGGCTAATCCCCATTTCAAACACAGTGCTGTTTTGGAAAAAGTAGGGGGTGATGGATTCTCAGGGGAACGTAGCATGAACAGCCACATTTCTGGTATTGAGACTGGCTCTAATGCAATGAAGAGTACGTCGGGTTCCAAGAGATCAATTGTGTTAGGGGACTCTCTAGTCCGAGGTACAGACAGACGTTTCTGTGGCCAGAAATAATCTGTTGCTTCCTTGGTGCCAGGATCAAGGATATCTCAGAGAGGGTCCTAAATGTTCTCAAAGGGGAATAGGGGCCAGCAGGAGGTCATTGGAACCAACGATATAGGAAGGGAAAAGATTGAGATTCTGAAGTAAAATTACAGACAGTTAACCAGGAATTTTAAAAGGAGGTCCTCAAGTATAGTAATATCTGGAATACTCCCAGTGCTACGAGCTAGTGAGGGCAGGAATAGAGCAGAAGAATGCATGCTGAGGAGCTGGTATATGGGAGAAGGATTCACATTTTTGGATCATTGGAATCTCTTTTGGGGTAGAAGTGACCTGTACAAGAAGGACGGATTACATCTAAATTGGAAGATGACTAATATACTGGCAGGGAAATTTGCTCGAGCTGCTCGGGAGGATTTTAACTAGTAATGTGGGGGTATAGGACCCAGGGAGATAGTGAGGAAAGAGACTGGTACAGTTGAGAACAGAAGTGAGTCAAACAGTCAGGGTAGGCAAGGACAAAGCAGAGAACAAGGTCGGACTGATAAATTAAACTGCATTCATTTCAATGCAAGGGGCCTAACAGGGAAGGCAGATGAACTCAGGGTATGGTTAGGACCATGGGACTGGAATAGCATAGCAATTACAGATGCATGGCTCAGGGATGGATAGGACTGACAGCTTAATGTTCCAGGATACAAAGGCTACAGGAAGGATAGAAAGAGAGGCAAGAGAGGAGGGGGAGTGGCATTTTTGATAAGGGATAGCATTACAGCTGTGCTGAGGGAGGATATTCCCGGAAATACACCCAGGGAAGTTATTTGGGTGGAACTGAGAAATAAGAAAGAGATGACCACCTTATTGAGATTGTATTATAGACCCCCAAATAATCAGAGGGAAATTGAGAAACAAATTTGTAAGAAGGTCTCAGCTATCTGTAAGAATAATAGGCTGGTTATGTAGGGGATTTTAATTTTCCAAACAGAGACTGGGACTGCCATTGTGTTAAGGGTTAAGATGGAGAGGAATTTGTTAGGGGGTACAAGAAACTCTTCTGATTCAGTATGTGGATGTATGTAGGGGATTTTAATTTTCCAAACAGAGACTGGGACTGCCATTGTGTTAAGGGTTAAGATGGAGAGGAATTTGTTAAGTGTGTACAAGAAACTCTTCTGATTCAGTATGTGGATGTACCTACTAGAGAAAGTGCAAAAATTGACCTACTCTTGGAAAATAAGGTAGGGCAGGTGACTGAGGTGTCAGTGGGGGAGCACTTTGGGGCCAGAGACCATAATTCCGTTAGATTTAAAATAGTGATGGAAAAGGATAGACCAGATCTAAAAGTTGAAGTTCTAAATTGGAGAAAGGCCAATTTTGACGTTATTGGGCAAGAACTTTTGAAAGCTGATTGGGGGCAGATGTTCGCAGGTAAAGGGATGGCTGGAAAATGGGAAGCCTTCAGAAATGAGATAACGAGAGTCCAGAGGAAGTATATTCCTGCCAGGGAGAAAGAGAAGGCTGGTAGGTATAGGGCATGCTGGATGACTAAAGAAATTGAGGGTTTGATTAAGAAAAAGAAGGAAGCATATGTCAGATATAGACAGGATAGATTGAGTGAATCCTCAGAAGAATATAAAGACAGTAGGAATATACTTCAGAGGGAAATCAGGAGGGCAAAAGGGGACATGAGATAGCTTTGGCAAATAGAGTTAAGGAGAACGTAAAGGGTAACTAGGGAGTGACTCGGGCCCCTCAAAGATCAGCAAGGCGGCCTTTGTATGGAGCAGCAGGAGATGGGGGAGATACTAACCAGGTATTTTGAATCAGTATTTACTGTGGAAAAGGATATGGAAGATATAGAATGTAGGGAAATAGATGGTGACACCTTGCAAAATATCCATATTACAGAGGAAGAAGTGCTGGATGTCTTGAAACGCATAAAAGTGGATAAATCCCCAGGACCTGATCAGGGGTACCCTAGAACTCTGTGGGAAGCTAGAGATTGCTGGGACTCTTACTGAGATATTTGTATCATCAATAGTCACAGGTTAGGTGCCGGACATCTGGAGGGTGGCAAACGTGGTGCCACTGTTTATGAAAGGTGGTAAGAACAAGCCAGGGAACTATAGACCAGTGACCCTGACGCCGGTGGTGGGCAAGTTGTTGGAGGGAATCCTGAGGGACAGGATGTACATGTATTTGGACAGGGAAGGACTGATTAGGGATAGTCAACATAGCTTTGTGCGTGGGAAATCATGTCTCACAAACTTGATTGAGTTTTTTGAAGAAATAATAAAAAGGATTGATGAATGCAGAGTGGTAGATGTGATTTATTTGGACTTCAGTATGGCGTTCGACAAGGTTCCCCATGGGAGGCTGGTTAGCAAGGTTAGATCTCACAGAATGCAGGGAGAACTAGCCATTTGGATACAGAACTGGCTCAAAGGGTGAGAGGGGAAAGATATAAAAGACCAAAGGGGCAACTTTTTCAGGGAGGGAGTGGTACGTGTATGGAATGAGCTGCCAGAGGAAATGGTGGAGGCTAGTACAATTGCAACTTTTAAAAGGCATCTGGATGGGTATATGAATAGGAAGAGTTTGGAGGCATGAGGGCCAGGTGCTGGCAGGTGGGACTAGATTGGATTGGGATATCTGGTCGGCATGGACAAGTTGGACCAAAGGGTCTGTTTACATACTGTACATCTCTATGACTCTATTTCTTCCAGGATCTTCTCACTCCACCTGTTAGAGAAATGTGCAATGTACCTTCGCTTGGGGATTTACACAGGAGCACAGTTGATTTTGGGGAAGGCAGAACTCACCTTTTACAGCATTAGCTGCCTATTATACATTTACGTATCCTGTCTGAATATTAGTGAAAACATAAGTCAGTAACCAACTATATAGGTGTGTGAGTTGGGTAGGTCAAATCAGGAATGTAGTCAGTTTGTGCAGTTATTTGGTTGTGACAGTCAGGAGAGGTGGTCAAGTTGGCATGGTAGTTGGTTCAGAAATCTAGTCAGGTCTGTTTTTTGGAGAATCATGGGATTTTGTCAGTGTTAGGTGTTGAGAGTCAGGAGAGATCAGTTGTGGAACTACTCAAATGTTAAACTAAGTCTTCGTCTGTTTAACATGTGCTGGGTAATTATTTAGGTAAGTACCACAGAGCTGACTGAAGTCTCCATCCAAAGCCACTAGGGAGTAGCCTATCAGAAGTTTAAACTTGCCAGGCATTTCCCACTTAGGTTTGCATGTCCAGACATCTACAGGCTGCCAAAGCACATTTTCAGGTGTACATCAGCCTCCGATGATCCAAAAACTGTCAGTGATTAAATGTTATTCCATAAGGTGCATTGTGGAGTTTCCCACAGAATGTAATCTCTGTCCTTATCATGATCTGAAGAAGGCCTCCACTTCTATCCTTCTTTGCTGCACTTTTTGAATGAGATATAACTGGATTTTAAATACTTCAATAACTTCAGAGTTGGTGCTTGAAAAGCAAATTTAATATTTATGGATTGCCATATTCCCTCATTTGTCTTTTTGAACCAGTTCTTTAGTTTAGCCTCTGTCTTAATTCAGGTAAAATGACCCATTATAGTATTGAGAAATTGAAAATAAAATTGAAGAATATTAAGTGCTTTTAACTTTTTGGTATATTTTTGTGAAGAGTAATTTGATTTTTTTTGCCTACTTTTAGACATGACTGCTTCTGTGTTCCAAGACAATTCTTTGATTTATTGTAAGTTTTAAACAACTGTTGGGAAAGGGGTATTTCCAACTACACAAATTGTCAGATCCTTGTGAACAGCTTTCTTAAAGATCAGTGGCAAGCCCCTCAGTTTGCCAACCACAACAAAATACTAACCATTGTTTCAGTGTTACTGGACAAAAACATGATAACTATTCAAAATCATGTTGAATTTATTCATAGGCTAGTGTCACATGTTTGGATCTTGCCCAAACGTTTTCCCATTGTGACCCCATTTGATGATTGAAAATTCCTGTGACCCCAGAACTATGTGTGTTAGGATGGGGGAGTGAGCGTGGTTGGGTATGGAGAGATCTTTGGTGTGGAGAGGGAAGCTGTTTAGACTGCCGGGAATTTAAGTAAAAAGTATCTATCTTTTCATTGGGATTTTCAGGATAGAAATCAGGCCTCAAAGGTCAGTCAGGGAGACCATGCTCAATATTGGAAAATGCTCGAAGTTAAAGGACCAAGCAGCTGTTTGCCCTGTTTCAGAGCTCATGGCTCAAATTCTGGCACAAACTATAGTTTGGGAACCCCGACCCTCAATAATTTCTCAGGCTATTAGTGATAATCTCTCTTGCAAAGAGCCTTAGCATATTATGCTAAGGGATGAAAAACATAATATATACTACCCTTGTCTAATAATATTTCTTACATATTAGGGATGATGGTGGAGGAGTGGTAATGTCACTGGGCTGGTATTCCACAACTCCCAGCTTAATGCTGTGAGGGCATGGGTTCCAATTCCACCTTGGCAGATAATGAAATTTGAAATAAATTAAAGTTTTAAATAAAAAGGCAACCTAATAGTGACCATTACTGATTGTCACAAAAATCTATCTGATTCACTGATGACCTTCAGGGAAGGAAATCTGTCATCCTACCCTGGTATGACCTGAATGTGATTCCACAACACTCTTGGACATTAAATGCTGGCACAACTAGTGACACCTATGAATGAATGAAAAAAAAATAGGAATAGCCCAGGACTAGAACAATGTGCTCACTGCCCACACCCCCAGCCTCAACTTTTGCATTTGGATCTGGATATTTACTTTATTTGTATCATATCCAATCATTTTAAAAACAGGTCTAGAAATTTAAAAAGACACATACGATATACATTGTAAAGCTGATTCATTTCTTGGGCAGCAACTAAATATTCAAAAAGTATATTTTGATTTACATATATACTTTACTTTTTCTTTCACTTATTTTAATTGGCATTTCTTGTTTTTTGCATATCAGTGACATCGGAGTGTGTTTCTGTCCCTGTTTTATCTCTGTCTGCTCACAATGTGAAGGAAGGATGTGCATTGTAACTCCTGCGGGACTTATGGCTACGATGACAAAAACAACAGCAACAGTTTGTATTTATAATTGGAGTGTGTTGCCACAGGAGCACACCGACAGCACCTCCAACCTTCATCTTGTGACAGGCCAATGTTTAAACTGCTCTGACATCTCAGTTTTTCATTACACCCCTATTTATAGCATACCTTTAAAGTATCAAAAACATCCAAAGGCATTTCACAGGAAAGCAACATTTGGCACCAAGCTACATAAGGAAGTACGAAGATGGATAAACAAAACGTTGCTCAAAATGGTTTGTTTTAAAGAGTGGCTTAGAGTAGATAAGAGCCAGAAGGGAGATTTAGGAAGTGAATTCCAGAGCTATGGGCTTAGGTAAATAATAATAATAATGAGACAAGTAATGAAATGCCATTTCTTTGGATGTCTTTGGATCCGGGTGGAAACTAGTTCATGAATATTATAATCAACTTACATCTGGGTACTTTTTTAAAACTTGTGTCAATACAATTTGCTTCAAAATGTCAACATTTATTTTTAACTTCAGCTGAAAGTTGGCACCTGCAACCTGCAGCAATTCCTCAGTACAATGTGGGAGTGTTTGTTCAGATTTTTGTGCTCAAGATTCTCAAATTGGCCTTGAACCCAGAACCCTCCGACAGTGCTACTAACTGATTCTCAACTGACATCAGTAGGAGGTCAGATGAACAAAATAGAGAATATAAAACATATTATTCTCCAGAGAGAGGGTGCCTTTGGCATGGTGCACAAGGCTGCAGTTTCTGTCTGTCGTCTTCAAACTTTAGCAAAAATAATGTGATTTGTAATTACAATGGAAACTGTGCAGTTCATCAGGAACCACACCTCTTCCTGGAGTCATGTTTTTCCTTTCTTCTTACCTCCCCTGGTGCCCGAATGATGAATGAAAGCAGGAAAGTTGTAAATTTCCTGAGCCTGTGTCAGTTCAAGCCAAAATAACACTTCCAATCACTTTAACCTAGATAAATTCTCGAGTTTACTCCAAGTTTGCATTCTAATTTGAGGATGTCATAGTATTAGAGATCAGTATTTATGAAATTTTAGCATACTTTGCCTCTCCACCAACACCCTTTCAAATACCTTGCTGTCAGACTGCTTGTGTGATATCGACTTTGGATAAGTAAGCTTATCTTCCTCGAAAGACTGAAATGACAGAGTCATCATCAGCCTCCACAATAGATTGTCCTCTCTTCCAGCTGACAGCCATTTTCTTAGTATGTATCACCACCTCAAGAAAACTGTTCAACTTTTGTCAAGAATCTGTCACAGAATCATAGAAGTTTTACATTGCAGGAGAAAACCATTCAATCCATTGTGTCTGCATCTGCTCTCCAAATAAACATCATTATCTACTGCCAATTTCCTGCTTTTCCCCATACCCTGACACCCCATTATTTATGTCCAAATAATCATCCAATGCCCTCGTGTATGCCTCATTTGAACCTGTCACTTCCAGGCAGTGTATTCCATTCTCTCACTACTCACTGTGTTAAAACATCTTTTTCGCACCTAATGTATACTCCTTTTGCAAATGACTTTAAATCTGTACCTTCTGGTTCTTGATCCTTTTAAAAGCAGGAACAGTTTCTCCTTATCTGTTCTATATACCCACTCATGATTTTGAAAACTTCTATCAGATCTCCTCATAGTCTTCTTCTCTCCAAGGAGAACAGTCCCAACTTTTTTACTCTGCACAAAACACTATATAGGACAAACAGGAAGACAGCTAACGATCCGCATCCATGAACATCAACTAGCCACGAAATGCCATGACCAGCTATCCTGAGTAGCCACACACGCAGACGACAAGCAACATGAACTCGACTGGGACAACACTACCATTATAGGGCAAGCCAAACAAAGAACAGCCAGTGAATTCCTAGAGGCATGGCACTCATCCACAAACTACAACAAATGAGCACCTGAGCTACAAATCTTCACCCAAACTTTTTTACTCTCTTCTCAAAACTGAAGCTTCTCACCCTAAAACCATTCTTGTAAATTGTTTCTGCACTCTTTCCAATGCACTTATATCCAATCAATAATGTGGTGCCCAGAACTGTACACAATACAAAAAAGTGCCTATACAGTAGAAAGACTTGCAGTTATGCAGTACCTTACAAGCACATTCCAATTGATTTACAGTCAATTAAATACTTTTGATAGGATCTGTGAAGAGAAATCAGTGTTAATGTTTTGGGTCCAGTAAGGAAGGGTCACCGGATCTGAAACGATAACTCTGATTTCTCTTCACAGTGTGCTGTCAGATCTGCTGGGCTTTTCCAGCAAGTTCTGTTGTTTACTCCATCCACAATTCTTTCAATTTTTAAATATTTTTGATGCTGTGTTGTCACTATAATCGTCTCAGCTCGCCCCTACCATTTGAACCATCATCACCTCTCTATCTAATTCCTTTAATGCTCTCCAGATTGGAGTCTCATCCATCAACTTTCACAAATGCTGGTTCATATAAATTCCGCTGTTTCAACCCCACTCCGCATCAAGTTCCAGTTGTTCATTGCCTTGTCGTCACTGATCTACACTGGCACCTAGTTTGCCATTGTCTCAAATGTAAAGAATCATAGAGTCCTTACAGTGTGGAAGCAAGTCATTTGACCAATCCTTCAAAGAGAATCCCATTGTTACAACACAGGGTAAACCCTCCTGCTTAATTTGAAACAGCAATACAGAAAAGATTTATCATGTGCGATAATCTATGAAAATTCAAGAGGGCGAGAACTATTTAAAGTAAAAATTAACAACTTTATTTCTTAAAGTATAACAGAGAATAATTAATTAACAACTATTTACAAATCCTTCCTCTAACCTATCTTTTATTTTCCCTTCTATAACACAAGTCCAACAAAACCCCTGATTAACATTTACCAAAATTCAACTTTTCAAAAAAAATCAACAGATGTTGAACCTTCTTTTCTTCTTCTTAGGGATTTCCGCTTCACAGATTACTTATCTATAAAGGTACCTTTAAGAGAGCTATTCTCTGGGCAGTCTGCAGATGTCATTGGCTTGGCAGTTCTCCACCCAACTGTTCTTTTTTCCCTGGTTTTATACTCTCGAGGCATAGGACTTTGTCATTTGCTTTGAAGATTGTCAATGTACTAAATTCAAACTTGATTGGAATTTGGCATATTTTGGGGTATAATTTAAACTGATTGGCCTAATTCAAATCTGTTTTATCATTTCCAGGCATCCAACTAATCTCGCTTTTGACCAAGTGTTACATTGTTACTTTATTCAGAACACCTGGTGCTGTCAGATGGTTCTGCTAGCTTTTAACTCTCTTAAAGGTACAGTATACCCTCATCTTCATAACACTACCCAGACCCATCCCATTGCTGTAATTCCTATGGTTAATGCACATAGCCTGCACATCCCTGGACACTATTGAGAAATTTAGCATGGTCAATCCATCTAACCTGCACATCTTTGGACTATGGGAGGAAACCAGAGCATCCAAAGGAAACCCACACAGATATGGGCAGAACGTGCAAACTCCACATGAACAGTCACCCAATGATGGAATTGGACCCAGGTCCTTGATGCTGTGAGGGAACAGTGCTAATCACTGTTCTTCATGTCCCTAATGCCACAGCCTTAGAACAAAAAAGAACAAAGAAAACTTACAGCCCAGGAACAGGCCGTTTGGCCCTCCAAGCCTGAGCCAATCCAAATCAGTTGTCTAAACCTATCACTCAGTTTTCAGCATCTGTATCCCTCTGCTCCCCACCTACTCATGCATCTGTCCAGATGCACCTTAAATGAATCTACCATGCCTGACTCTACCACCTCTGCTGGCAACGTGTTCCAGGCACCTACCACCCTCTGTGTAAAGTACTTGCCACATTTATCCCCCTTAAACATTTCACCTCTCACCATGACCTCTTGTTATTGAATCCCTCACCCTGGGAAAAGGCTTATCTGTATCTCTGTCTATACCCTTTATGATTTTGTAGATCTTAATCAGGTCACCCCTCAATCTCCTCTTTTCTAATGAAAACAATCCTAACTTATTCAACCTGTCTTCTTAGCTAGCACCTTCCATACCAGGCAACGTCCTCGTAAAACTTCTCTGCACCCTGTCCAAAGCGTCCACATCCTTTTGGTAATTTGGTGACCAGAACCGTACAAAGTATTCTAAATGCGGCCGAACCAAAGTCTTGTACAATTTTAACATGACCTGCCAGCTGTTATACTCAATACCCCGTCCAATGAAGGCAAGCATACCATATGCCTTTTTGACAACTCTATCCACCTGTGCAGCCACCTTCAAGATACAATGGACCTAAACTCCCAGATCTCTCTGCTCATCAACTTTTCCCAAGGCTCTTCCGTTTACAGTATAGTTGCGTCTAGAATTAGACTTCCCAAAATGCATCACCTCACATTTGCCTGGATTGAAACTCCATCTGCCACTTCTCTGCCCAACTCTCCAGTCTATCTATATTCTCCTGTATTCTTTGATCGTACCCTTTGCTTTCTGCTACTCCACCAATCTTCGTGTCATCTGCAAACTTACTGATCATACCAACAGTACCCTCTTCCAGATCATTTATGTATATTACAAACAACAGTGGCCCCAGCACTGATCCATGTGGAACACCACTGGTCACCTTTCTCCATTTCGAGAAACTCCCTTCAACCACTACTCTCTGTCTCCTGTTGCTCAACCAGTTCTTTATCCACCTAGCAAGAACACCCTGCACAAAATATGACTTCACTTTCTCCATTAGTTTAATGCCTTACTAAAGTCTATGTATATGACATCTACAGCTGTTCCTTCGTCTATCAACTTGGTCACTTCCTTAAAGAACTCTATTAAGTTGGTAAGGCATGATCTATCCCACACAAAACCATGTTGCCTATCACTGATAAGCCCATTCTTTTCCAAATATAAATACCTTCTCCAGCAACTTTCTGAACACTGATGTCAGGCTCACTGGTCTGTAGTTACCCGGAATATCCCGACTACCCTTCTTGTACAGGGGGACAACATGAACAACCTTCCAATCCTCCAGCACCTCACCTGAGTTTAAGGATGTTACAAAGATATCTGTCAGAACCCCAGCTATTTCCTCTCTCGCCTCTCTCAGCAACCTTTGATAGATCTCATCCGGTCCTGTAGATTTGACCACCTTAATATCCTTTAGCCTACCCAACACATCTTCCCTCCTTATGTCAACGTGATCCAGAGCAAACAAACTTCTATCTCTAATCTCGGCATGCATCACCTCCTGTTCCTCAATGAATACCGATGCAAAGTAATCATTGAGAATCTCACCCATTTTCTCAGGTTCAACACACAATCTTCCTTCCTTATCCTTTAGTGGACCAACTCCTTCTCTGGTTACCCTTTTGCTTCTTACATAAGAATAAAAGGCCTTGGGATTCTCCTTAATTCTGCTCGCTTAAGTTATTTCATGACCCCTTTTCGCCCACTTGATTCCTCGTTTAAGATTGGTCCTACTCTCCCGATATTTATCCAGGGCCCATTCTGTTCTTAGTTGCCTGCACCTTATGTACACTTCCCTTTTCCTCTTGGCTAATCGCACGATTTTTCCTGTCATCCACAGGTCACGAATCTTGCCTTTCCTACCCCTTGCTTTCAAAAGGACATGCCTATCCTGCACGATCTTCAACTCATCTTTGAAAACCTCCCACATATCAAATGTGGACATTCCTTCAACTTTCTGTGTCCAATTCACATTTCCCAGCTCCAGGCTCATTTTGATGTAATTGGCCTTGGCCCAGTTTAGTACTCATTCCTTAGAACCACTCTCATCTTTCTCTGCAAGTATTCTAAAACTTACAGAATTGTGATCACTATTCCCAAAGAAATCCCCCATTGCAACTTCTACCACCTGGCCTGGTTCATTCCCAAACACCAGGTCCAATATGGCCCCTTCCCTTGTCAGACTATTGACATACTGTAGAAAACTTTCCTGGACACTCCTTACAAACAGACTTCTGACACTAAGTGTATCCTAGTCAATGTTGGGAAAATTAAAATCTCCTATCACCACCACCCTATTGCCGCTACATCTTTCAATAATCTGTTTACCTATTTGTTCTTCTATCTCACGCTCGCTGTTGGGAGGCCTGTAATACAGCCCCACCAATGTAACTGTACCCTTCTTATTTCTCAGCTCCACCCATAATGCCTCACTACTCAAGCCCTCCATAGTGTCCTCCTTTAGCACAACCGTGATATCATCCCTGACAGCAATGCAACTCCTTCCACCTCCACCCTTTTACTTCCCTCCCTGCCCTGTCTGAAGCATCCATAATCCAAGCCCTAAGTTCATCTACCTTACCCACTATACTCCTTGCATTAAAGTATATGCACTTCAGGCTGCCAGTTCTTTTGCGCTCATTTGCTCTCTGCCTACTCTTCCCTTTATTAATGCTATCTTCATGATTCTTACAGTCTCCAGTTTCCAGCTCACTGTCCAGTAGTCTTCTCTTCTGATTCCCAGCCCCCTGCCACATTAGTTTAAAACCTCCCCAACAGCAGTAGCAAAAACCCCCCCAAGGACATTCTTTTTGCCAAAATTATTTCATGTCCCCTTTTTGCCCTCCTGATTTACCTCTTAAGTATACTCCTACTTCCTTTATACTCTTCTAAGGATTCACTTGATCTATCCTGTCTATACCTGACATATGCTTCCTTCTTTTTCTTAACCAAACCCTCAATTTCTTTAGTCATCCAGCATTCCCTTTACCTACCTGCCTTTCCTTTCGCCCTAACAGGAATATACTTTATCTGGATTCTAGTCATCTCATTTCTGAAGGCTTCCCATTTTCCAGCCATCCCTTTCCCTGTGAACATCTGCCCCCAATCAGCTTTCAAAAGTTCTTGCCTAATAATGTCAAAATTGGCCTTTCTCCAATTTAGAACTTCAACTTTTAGATCTGGTCTATCCTTTTCCATCACTATTTTAAATCTAATGGAATTATGGTCTCTGGTCCCAAAGTGCTCTCCCACTGACACTTCAGTCACCTGCCCTGCCTTATTTCCCAAGAGTAAGTCAAGTTTTGCACTTTCTCGAGTAGGTACATCCACATACTGAATCAGAAAATTGTCTTGGACACACTTAACAAATTGCTCTCCATCTAAACCCTTAAAACTATGGCAGTCTCAGTCTGTTTGGAAAGTTAAAATCCCCGACCATAACCACCCTATTATTCTTACAGATAGCTGAGATCTCCTTACAAGTTTGTTTCTCAATTTCCCTCTGATTATTAGGGGATCTATAATACAATCTCAACAAGGTTATCATCCTTTCTTATTTCTCAGTTCCAGCCAAATAACTTCCCTGGATGTATTTCTGGGAATATCCTCCCTCAGCACAGCTGTAATGCTATCCCTTATCAAAAATGCCACCCTCCCTCCTCTCTTGCCTCCCTTTCTATCCTTCCTGTAGCATTAGTATCCTGGAACATTAAGCTGTCAGTCCTGCCCATCCCTGAGCCATGTTTCTGTAATTGCTATGATATCCCAGTCCCATAATCCTAACCATGCCCTGAGTTCATCTGCCTTTCCTGTTAGGCCCCTTGCATTGAAATAAATTGCTGGCCCCTCTCCCCCGTGAGAACATTCTGCACTCTCTCTGAGACATCCTTGATCCTGGCACCAGGGAAACAACACACCATTCTGCTTTTTCACTCTGGTGACAGAAACGTCTGTCTGTACCTCGCACTAGAGAATCCCCGACACAATTGATCTCTTGGAAGCCGATGTACCCCTTGTTGCATTAGAACCAGTCTCCATACCAGAAACTTGGCTGTTTGTGCTTCGTTCCCCTAAGAATCCATCACTCCCTACATTTTCCAAAACAGCATACCTGTTTGAAATGGGTATATCCACAAAAGACTCCTGCACGAGCTGCCTACCTCTCTTACTTTCCTGGAGTTAACCCATCTATGTGACTGTATCTGAGACTTTCCCCCTTCCTATAACTGCCATCCATCACTGTTGCTGTTGCAAATTCCTCATCGCTTCTAACTGTCTCTCCAACCGATCCATTCGATCTGATAAGATATAATCCGCAGTAACCCTTAAACTCTCTTTAAATTCCCACATCTGACAAGAAGTATATATCACTCTATTAAAGGTTATTTTTGCTCCTTCACCATCTACAGACCCAGAAAATAACACCGTCTCATACCTCTACATACACTGCCCCAGGTTAAATTAATAGTTATGGGTTATATTTTAAGTTTAATCAAGAGACATATCTCCAAAAACATATGGGCAGAAAGGGGACATGAGATAGCTTTGGCAAATAGAATTAAGGAGAATCCAAAGAGTTTTTACAAATACATTAAGGACAAAAGGGTAACTATGGAGAGAATAGGACCCCTCAAAGATCAGCAAGGCGGCCTTTGTGTGCAGCTGCAGAAAATGGGGGAGATACTAAATGAGTATTTTGCATCAGTATTTACTGTGGAAAAGGATATGGATGATATAGACTGTGGGGAAATAGATGGTGACTGAAAATATGTTGCTGGAAAAGCACAGCAGGTCAGGCAGCATCCAAGGAGCAGGAGAATCGACGTTTCGGGCATGAGCCCTTCTTCAGGAAGGGCTCATGCCCGAAACGTCGATTCTCCAGCTCCTTGGATGCTGCCTGACCTGCTGTACTTTTCCAGCAACACATTTTCAGCTCTGATCTCCAGCATCTGCAGTCCTCATTTTCTCCTCCAAATAGATGGTGACATCTTGCAAAATGTCCATATTATAGGAAGAGGAAGTGCTGGATGTCTTGAAACGCATAAAAGTGGATAAATCCCCAGGACCTGATCAGGTGTACCTGAGAACTTTGTGGGAAGCTAGAGAAGTGATTGCTGGGCCTCTTGCTGAGATATTTGTATTATCGATAGTCACAGGTGAGGTGCCTGAAGACTGGAGGTTGGCAAACGTGGTGCCACTGTTTAAAAAGGGCAGTAGTGGTGGAGGGTTGTTTTTCAGACTAGAGGCCTGTGACTAGTGGAATGCCACTAGGATCAGTGCTGGGTCCTCTAATTTTTGTCATTTACATAAATGATTTGGATACGAGCACAAGACGTACAGTTAGTAAGATTGCAGATGACACCAAAATTGGAGGTGTAGTGGACAGTGAAGAGGGTTACCTAAGACTACAACAGGATCTTGACCAGATAGGCCAATGGGCTGAGAAGTGGTAGATGGAGGTGCTGCATTTTGGGAAGGCAAATCTTAGCAGGACTTATACACTTAGTGGTGAGGTCCTTAGGAGTGTTGCTGAACAAAGAGACCTTGGAGTACAGGTTCATAGCTCCTTGAAAGTGGAGTCGCAGGTAGATAGGATAGTGAAGAAGGCATTTGGTATGCTTTCTTTTATTGGTCAGAGTATTGAGTACAGGAGTTGGGAGGTCATGTTATGGCTGTACAGGACATTGGTTAGGCCACTGTTGGAATATTGCATGCAATTCTGGTCTCCTTCCTATCGGAAAGACATAGTGAAACTTGAAAGGGTTCAGAAAAGATTTACAAGGATATTGCCAGGGTTGGAGGATTTGAGCTATAGGGACAAGCTGAACAGGCTGGGACTGTTTTCCCTGGAGTGTTGGAGGCTGAGGGGTGACCTTATAGAGGTTTACAAAATTATGAGGGGCATGGATCGGGTAAATAGGCAAAGTCTTTTACCTGGGGTCGAGGAGTCCATAACTAGAGGGCATAGGTTTAGGGTGAGAGGGGAAAGATGTAAAAAAGACCTACGGGGCAACTTTTTCATACAGAGGTGATACGTGTATGGAATGAGCTGCAGGCGGAAGTGGTGGAGGCTGGTACAATTGTAACATTTAAGAGGTATTTAGATGGGTATATGAATAGGAAGGTTTTGGAGGGATGTGGGCCAGGTGCTGGCAGGTTGGGCTAGATTGGGTTGGGATATCTGGTTAGCATGGATGAGTTGGACCGAAGGTTCTGTTTCCATGCTGTACATCTCTATGACTCTATGACATTAGTTCCAGTCTGGTTCAGGTGTAGATTGTCCAATTTGTAATAGTCTCTTGAGACTATTACTGGTTCCCCAGAAATTACCCCAGAAATTTACAAATTACTGGTTCCCCAGAACCGGTCCCAATGTCCCACAATTCTGAGCCCTTCCCTCCTATACCATCCCTCAAGCCTTCTCCTGCTTTACAACTTCCCACGTGAACTCTGGTTTTTAACACTGACCTCATGACTTTCACTACACTTTCCTCCACCACTGGCAAACTTATCTTCAATTACCTAAATCCTATTCTCTTAATTTCTCATCCATGAACCTCTTCATTTTCTTCCCGACTTTCAAATCTTTACAAAAGGTGTACCTTATTCAGCAATATCCAGGTTGAACATCTTTTTCTTTATTTTGATGAGGGAGTTACACATATTTATCTTTTGGACAAGACTGTAAAGCAGACAGATCAAATTCCAAAAATTCATCTCTCCAATTTTCCTTTCAATTAACTTTGCTGAAAGAGAAAGTTGGACTGTATAATGGGCAGTTAGTCCCATATGGTTCACTTTGCATTCTATCAAAATGGTAAAATGGGGACATGGTTAGCACTGCTGCCTCACAGCGCCAGGGACCCAGGTTCAATTCCTGCCATGGTTGACTGACTGTGTGGAGTTTGCACATTCTCCCCATGTCTGCGTGGGTTTCCTCCAGGTGCTCTGGTTTCCTCCCACAAGCCAAAGATGTGCAGGTTAGGTGAATTGGTCATGCTAAATTGCCCATAGTCAGGGGTGAATATGAGGGGTGGGTTACTCTTCAGGGGGTCGGAATGGACTTGTTGGGCTGAAGGACCCATTCGAGCATTAGCCCTTCTTCAGGAGAAGGGCTTATGCCTGAAATGTCGATTCTCCTGCTCCTTCGATGCTGCCTGACCTGCTGAACTTTTTCAGCTCTGATCTCCAGCATCTGCAGTCCTTACTTTCTCCTCCCTGAAGGACCCATTTCCATACTGTAGGTAATCCAATCTAATCAAAAGTTAAAATTACCGCCCCAAAAAAGGTGTTGAATGTGCTCAGTGTCCAGTGTTATCTAATTGTTAAGATGAAAGTCCTGATCTGTGTTTCTTCATGCAGTGCTTTCCAAACCATTAAGAGAGGAACTGTGTTGAAACAACTCTCTAATCATATATGTCACCATGATAAGCCTCACCTAGGATGGTTGGAGTCCATTGAATGGAACTGAAAGTACAAGCCATCTATTACTCTCACATTGCAAATGCAGTTGTTAATAATAAAAATATAATTAAAACTTGGCATAACTTTGTGCATTTTCCTGATTATAAGTATCATTAAACAATAACTGAATCATTATTTTTCTCAAAGTAGATTTAATGGCTCAAAATTGGTTGAAGATTTTGGTCTCCCTCATAGCAAATAGAGCAACTATAATGTTGCATTTGGACTTGCCCCAGAACTTACATCACCAGAACAATGCAAGAAATACATACTCATGTTATTCTGTTTCTAAGTGGCTCGAAGACTAATGATACTTAATGAGAGTCCATTTTTGATTGATGCCATATTTTCTTTAGCTCAGTTGAAGCGAACACATTGAATAGAAAAAAATGAATTTGATTTTCATTCCCATTTAAGTACTTTACAAAATTTACTTTCAACATTACACAGTTGCCTTCTGAGCAACATCTTCCTTTTTAAAAAAAAATTAATGGCATATATAGCCTCCTTATATTGTCCACAATGTGACTGTGAATCAGGTACCAAGAAACACACCCATGTCCTTCCATGTACTTATAAATGTTTTATTACATTGGGGCTATTGCAAGAAATCATTTGCAAACCTCTTTAGTCACATGATTCCTAGTTTTTGCTTAACTTAACAAATTAAAAATTATAATGACAATCTCTCTTCATTATCAATAAAATTATTACAAACATCAAAATAGATAATTGGTGCTACAACTTTAATATAAGTTCAATTTTATTATATTTGAATTATTCCTTTAAAACAAAATCATTTTTTAACCTTAATCAGGAAAGAGTTGTTTGAACACACTGAATTTAATAATTATGTTTGATTAATGTTTCCTTTAATCAAAATAGATACGATGTTTTTAAAAAAGACATAAAAAAACATTCATTTTCACTGGGTTTCTGAAAGTGAGTGCTGAAGAGTCATTCATTCTTGTCCGAGGTACAATTTCTAAACCCTTGTATTATTTATATTTTAAAATAAAAATATATAATTGCATTTTATGAAATAGTATTTTTCTGAATTTTTATCACATGGTGAAAATATTTAATCCATAAACATTATAAACATACAATAAACAGCTATAACCTAATGAATAATCATGAAAGCACCAGGTGCCCTGGGAACAAACCACAGTTGAATACAATGGTCCATTAAACTAATTGTATTTGCATCTTTACCTAATTGATTTTAACTAATTTTAGTGTATGGTAAATGCAGACTAGATTTTGGAGTGTGAACTATTCGCCATCGGACGGACACTAATTCACAAGTTTGTCACTTAATATGTCACAATATCAAAATATAAATCCAGGTGTTGATAAATTGTTCAGTGCTTAGTGTCATATTCGCATCAGCTATTGTTGTCATTTTGTGCGAGCTGGACAAAAATATAAACTGAGGCGGAAAATTGATAACAATTAATGTTTCATGTTGCTCAGTCTCACCATCCATAGCTATTGCTAACTGGAGTAAACTTGAATCGTCGAACATGGCTGAAATATTTCCAGTAATGGTTTGAACCAGTATCTGCCACCTTTGCATAAATTACATGAAAACCAGGAAATTTGCTATAGGATTGGATTTTAAAAATTCGTGCATGATGCAAATTAGAGGTAGTTTTCCTTTTTATTGGAGTATTGATGTGCACAGTACCGTTCCGCAGATATGCCTGCGTTATGACAGCAGCGTTATGTCGCTTTCACGCGGCTCCCAATTCGATTGTTGGGTTTCTTTCAAGCCAATGTAACATCGCCCACAGTGAAATAGCCCAACACGTCCAAAAAATGTGACATTGGCTTCCTCGAAAAAAAAACACAACGCCCTACTTTTGTATGTGTGCGTGCATAATTTATTGCAGTCGTTAAGAGTTTGTCAAAGGAAAAGTTGCGGACGGTGAGGGTGGCGACCCAAGCTATGTTGCGGGCAATGAATGAAATTGAAATATAGTGTGTTTACAGCAAACACTTGTTTGTTATGACTCGCGCAGAAATATGTTGATGAAAAGTAGCCACGAGCGAAGAGCCCGGCAAATGCAGAGATGGGAACTAACGCGTTACCCTCACTCCTCCCCGTGTTCAAGATTGCTCGCCGTCGGGCTCGGACGGATGACCAACAAAGCTGCAGCTGGTGTGCGCGCGCTGTCGGGTACGCGCCTCGCCGGGGCAGGAGCGCGCAGCGGGTGCTGGTGCTGCACAGCAGCAGCGCAGTGACAGGGAGACTGGACTGACTGAGGATGGGAGCGGCCGGGAGCGGGAGTAGCGAGTCTCGGCTTGTTGTTGCTGTGAAGCAGCGCTGAGGGCTGGGGAAAGCAATTGGAGACGGAGTCCCCCTCTACCTGGCCGGGGGGTGAGGTGAAAGAGGAGGGGATGTGATTGCAAGTACTCTGAACCTTTTTTTAAACAATAACAGCAAGGAAAAGGATTTTCTTTTGGGGAGGGTGGAAAAAAACCAACCTGACACAAAAGCAACATTCCCTGGAACTGGTGGATGATTTGAAAAGGAGGTTCGGGCGATTTTGCAAGGATCATGCAGGCTTTCCCTGAGGGCGAATCTTGAGTGAAAGAGCAGGAGAGGGACAGAGAGGAAACGAGGACACTCAGCACCGGCTTGATGATGGGCGACGTGACAGAAGCGAGCAGGGAGATGAAGAAGACCTTCATTGTCCCTGCCATCAAAGCGTTCGATCACTTTGATTTCTCCAGAGCCAAAATCGCCTGCAGCCTTTCGTGGCTGGTGGCCAAGGCTTTCGGGACAGGTAGGTGGACGGCGGCGGCCGCGGAAGCCTCCCCGTGTCCCGGCTGATGGATGCGGGCATTTGCACAGTCAGTGGCGGGGAATGCAGCAAAGAGACAGGCCGGCCCTCCCCTTCCCTTTCCACCCTTTCTTTCCATTCCCTCCCATTAACAGCCGACAAGCTGCTCGGCCTCTTGAATACCATCATGAAGTAGTCTCCCTCCTCTATCAAATCGCCCCATTCATTTTAGTTTGGTAAATGAGGACACTTTCTTCGGATTTTTATTGATGTTTACCAATTTAATCTGAATTCAGAATGAAGTACACGAAGTTCACTGGTTCCTTCCCCAGAAGGAAAACGGAGAAGTCTGAGTCCCTATCTCAATTTTTAACAGCAACTGAAATGATATTTATGGCCTGACACAGGGCGAAAAACAGCAATTCCCTCCCATCGTCGTTCTCCATTACTGAACAAATACAGTAGATTATTATTGTTAATTTAAGGTTTTCCAAGCATGCCCTGTACACGTATTTATTTGTATCTTTACAGTTCAGACAATAAACAGCGGTTGTTTGCAAAATGTTCCTGCTAAAACAGTCATTGAATGGATTAAATATTTAAATGCTTTAAAATACTTATTGACAACTTTAGAATTATGCATTGATCCAGATAAATTTTCCTCAATTTCCCAATTAATATATTGTAAGTATATTTCAAAATACTCTTTTCATTTGTATCTATTTTGAAACATTGGTTGTGCCTCAACGTTGCAAGATCAGGTCAAGGAGAGATGTTCCAGTGTTTTTTTAATTATCTGCAGTCAGCAATCCTGGCATCCAGAATCTAGCTTCATTTGTAGGCTTAGAGTAGCTGGGGGTGGGAATTGACCTGTTCACTTTGCACAATGTTTCTTAGCGTTAATGGTGCTGATTGGTTGGTTTAAAATGTACAAAAGCTGCATTATTTTGAAATCTCAAATGAAATAGAGCCAGCTGATAAGTTCATGTGGTTGAACAAGAGCTTGGTAAACATAGTCACTTGTTTTGATGAGTTGATTGATCAGTCTTATCAGTTTAATGCAGTAGGAATATAAATTATTATAAATGCATTGATTCAATCAGTCTTCTAGCAATTGGTTTTGAAGCAGATTTCATGGTGATGACAGAAATTTCCTTTGCTACTCAGAAGCATGTGCTTCTGTGTGGAGAGGGAGACTGAAGGCATAATAATTTGATGAAATTTCCATCTGTCAAATATATATTTGCATATCATTCTCTTTCTTTAGAATCAAATCTGGATGACTGTCCCATGATATTTTAAAATTTGCATGATTTTCATCAAGATTGAAATGTGTTGCATTTAATTGTTTAAAAAATCAAATAGGGAGCTATATTGTATTTGTTTGAATTTGTTATGAAATTACTTATTACGATACAGTAAGTTTCTACATGTAATCTTTCATCTTTTCCACAATTCTTTAATTGTGCTTTAAAAACACTTCATGAATTCTCACCACCTGACTTTCTGCTGGAACTAATCTGATGCAATTGAATAGTGGTTGATCTTATCCTTGACACAATAGTGTCTTTAGCAATTGGCAAGAATTCAGTCTTATCATATTTTTAGTAGAAAGTGAGGACTGTAGATGCTTTAGGTCAGAGTTGAGAGTGTGGTACTGGAAAAGCACAGCAGGTCAAGCAGCATCCAAGGGGCAGGAGAATCGATGTTTTGGGCATAACGTCGATTATGTTATCTGGAATAAGCTCTTCCTAATGAAGGGCTTATGCCCGAAACGTCGATTCTCCTGCTCCTCAGATGTTGAGGAGCTTTTCCATCACCACACTCTCGACTCTGGTCATATTTTTAGAATGAATTCCACCACTCAGACTTAGAATCATTGAGCCATGAGCATATTCTTGGTAAGCACAGCACAAGGATGCTTGCTCAGATAGAAACTTGAGTCAAAAGTTTAGCGTCTAACTAATTTATTTGCCCCACTTTTTCAAAAAAACAATTATGAACCAAATGTCTTCAGCAAGATTTAACTAGTGAAATAGGAACAGGAATGATCTTTTAATCTCTTAAACCTGACATATCATTTCTTAATCTATCACCAGTTTAAATATGCCTCTTATTAGTAAGGTAGTGAGACCATAGGTTTGCCAATACTACTTGAAGACATTTATTAGAGTGATATTTTACTTTTCTGTGTCAGTATGAATCAATCGTTAGAAGAATGTATATGGTCACTAATATCCTTTAGAGAAGGAAACTGCTATCCCTACCTGGTCTGGCCTATGTGTGACTCCAGACCCACAGCAATGTAGTTGACTCTTAATTCTTGACTCTGAGTAATTAGGGATGGGCAATAAATGCTGGCCTAGCAGGTGATGCCTTCATCCCATGATTTTTTATTGTTTTGTTGACATCTCATATTTTTAAAAATACTTTGAAATTCAATTCTGATAAACAAGTCACTTGGCCACATTTCAGGTCAACCCATGGTTCCTTATCACTTGTGAGCAGAGGAAAAAAAAAACACACTCCCTTTCCTCTAAATGTGCAATGTACTGAATTCACGATTCCTTTCAATCCTGGGGCCTAAGTTTGAATTTGCTGGGATGTTTCGGTTTCTTGTTCACTCTGTGTGAACTAATTCACTCTTGTCCTAGTCTTTGTGTAGTATAACAAAAAGCCACCTGTCAATTTGCATTAAATCCTCATTTGTATAGACGGTAAAAATGATTGCTCTTCGAAACATTTTGGTATGTGTTCTTTTCTGCAGGTTTATGTAATAGGAAGTCCTTCTGATACAAAGTAATTGTGTGTGTGGGGGGGGTTGATGGGACTGAGTCTGATGTTGAACTCAATAGGAGATACTTTGTCTTCGTTACTCACTGCTGCGTCGTGAAGACCCGCTATTTCAGCTGATTCCAACAAACAGACAGACAGGCAATTCTAATTTTGCAACTCAAATTGACTCCATTTTGTCAGCAAAATCAAGAGTGGCACTTCATGTGGCTGCCTGGCACCACCTCCACTATTCATGCAAGTCCATGGCAGACGGTAGTCACCAAGTGAGAAGCACATAACATCACCACAGGAAATGACATCACCAACCAAAGAAACCCGAACACAAATAGAAAGCAGGAATCGTGTGCAGTGTTTCGCCTGAGGTCCACTGAAGATGTTACCTAGTAGGGTGACGAAACGTCTGGAAATGAATCTTCCAGTTCAGTGAGCAAACCTACATCCAGAACCTCAACCTGAGCTACAAATCTTCTCAAAACTCGCTAAGCACATAACAGTCCACACAAAGACAATGCTGTAATCACGGGCACTTGGCTCTTCTTTGGACTGGACAAATCTAATTGACAAAGATAGGTAGTTTGGAAGATGAGGCAGAGTTGATTGGGGAACTTAAGGTGATGAAGCCCTAGGGGACAGGAGAAGCTGGAATCAGATGTAATGGTGTTACAATTGAGTAAAAGTAACTACAAATACATGAGGAAGGAGCTGGTTAGAGTTGTTTGATTGAAAGGGGAGCCGAGCGGGGAAGACAGCAGAGCAACAATGGCAGAAGTTTCTGGGGTTAAGTTGGGAAGCAGCAGAAATTCATCCTAAGAAAGAAAAGACATATGAAGGGAAGGGCAACACAACCATGGCAGACGGGGGAAGCGGGGATAGCATCAAAGCATAAGAAAAAGCTTACAGAGGGGGACTGACTCTATGCTGGCTGGTATTACAATCAATATGTTACTGTTGGTTTCTGCTTCCGTTTTTTTTTGGAGGGGGAAACCTGATTCCTGAACTGGCTGAATTATTTAGCCAGTTTGTTAACTGGCATTCCTTGTAGTGAGGACTGATTGTTAAACTCCTGATGCACATAATGTGTTTCAGGTGTAACTCGGTTCTCATTAGGGGATTGTTGTTTCACTAGCTGGTTACAACCTGTGTGTTACTCTTCTCTTTTTTTTTACTTTTTGAGAAAAGTAAAATGTGGATTTTTTATCGTCGGGCTTAGCCCTAGGACTCTAGTTTTCTTTGTTTTTTGTATGTATCCTCACTGTTTTTGGTGTTTTGGCCTGAGCCCTTGTGGAAGACATACATTTCACCAGAGGAGCTGTTCCTGTGGGGAGGCCGAGCCCTGAGACTGGGCCTCTGAAGATTGAACACCTGTGTGTGTGCTGGGAGGTGAGCACTTGCGATATCCTGGAATTTAGGAGAAGACCTTTGCTTCAGGAGTGGACCAAACCCCTGTCAGTTAACTGCACCTGTACAATGTACTATGTTCCTGTGAGTGGGCCTGGTTTTCCAAGGCTGGGCCAGGACTCCATGGAGACTGAACACCTGTGTGCTGTGGGGTGTGCATTTGCTGCCTTCAGGAGTGGACCCTGCCCTTGGTTGCGGAAGCTGTTTTTAGCAATGGACTCTGCAGTTTGGAGCGGACTCTATTTCTGACAATGCACATTGTATACTGGAGTGGACTCTGTTCCTGGAAATGGACTCTATATTTTGAAGACTCTATACATTTGGACTGTGTACCAGAAAGGACTCTGTTTTTCGGTAATTAACTGTATTGTGTTGTTTGTTGGGTCTATCACCTGCACTGTCTTGCGTGTCCCTGGGCCTGGCAGGCCTTACTGTGAGCTGAGAGGCTCATGGGTTGTCCTGAATGCTGTCACCCCAAGAGCCGGAGGGTGGGTAGGCCATCCTGTGAACCTGAAGTTGGTAGGCTGTCCAGAAAGCCGGAGGGTGGGTAAGTCGCCCTGATGCCAGTCGCCTAGAGAGCCAGATGATGGGTAGGCTGTTCTGAGCGCTGTCGACCCGAGAAGGGCTAATTGGGAAGGGCTGTCCTAGAGGTGGTCGAAAGGTGTGTCAGAGCAGCCGAGAGCCAGAAGGTGCATAGGGGCAGGCTGAGATCTGGAAGGCTTGTGGGTTCCCCCTGCATGCTGTCGTCCCAGGGAAGGGACGGGCTGTCCTAGAGGTGGCCGGAAGGTGTACCAGGATAGTCCACTGGCCAGATGGCAGATCTGGGTGGGTGAGAGCCCAGTGGTATGTGGGGGCAGACCGAGAGCCAGAAGGCGGGTAGCCGTCCTCAGCGCTGTCACCCAGGGCAGGTACTGGGGCGGAAAATGTGTTGCTGGAAAAGCGCAGCAGGTCAGGCAGCATCCAAGGAGCAAGAGAATCGACGTTTCGGGCATGAGCCCTTCTTCAGGAATGAGGAAGGTGTGCCAAACAGGCTAAGATAAAAGAAATGAGGAAACTGGAGAAATCTGAGTTCATCCCTTGTGGTTGGAGGGTTCCTAGGCGGAAGATGAGGCGCTCTTCCTCTAGCCGTCCGTGTTGCTATGGTCTGGCGATGGAGGAGTCCAAGGACCTGCATGTCCTTGGTGGAGTGGGAGGGGAGTTGAAGTGTTGAGCCACAGGGTGGTTGGGTTGTTTGGTCCAGGTGTCCAAGAGGTGTTCTCTGAAACGTTCCGCAAGTAGGTGGCCTGTCACCCCAATATAGAGGAGGCCGCATTGGGTGCAGCGAATGCAGTAAATGATGTGTGTGGAGGTGCAGGTGAATTTGTGGCGGATGTGGAAGGATCCCTTGGGGCCTTGGGGGGAGGTGTGGGCGCAAGTTTTGCATTTCTTGCGGTTGCAGGGGAAGGTGCCGATGGTGGAGGTTGGGTTGGTGGGAGGTGTGGACCTGACAAAGGAGTCACGGAGGGAGTGGTCTTTTCGGAACGCTGATAGGGGAGGGGAGGGAATGGAAATATATCCCTGGCGATGTGGTCCGTTTGGAGGTTGCAGAAATGAAGATGGATGATATGGTGTATATAGAGGTTAGTGGGGTGGTAGGTGAGGACCAGTGGGGTTCTGTCCTGGTGGCGATTGGAGAGGTGGGCCTCAAGGGCGGAGGAGATGCGGTGGAGAGCATCGTTGATCACGTCTGGGGGGTATTTGGACCGGGGCGGGCTGCCCCAGAGGTGGCCGAAAGGTGCTGAGGGTGGTTAGTGAAGCTGGAAGGTGGGTAGGCCGTCCTGACCGCTGTCACCCAGGGCGGGTACTGGGGCGGGCTGTCCTAGAGGTGGTCGAAAGGTGTGTCAGGGCGGACCGAGAACTGGAAGGGGCATGGGGTGAATTGAGAGCCAGAAGGTGTAGGGGCAGGCTGCCTTAGAGTGGCCAGAAGGTGGGAGGGACGGGGGCTTGCTGGGTCTGTATTGTCTGCACTTTTTTTTTATTATGTAACTGGATTGTCTTTTGTATAAAGGTCATTTTTGCTGTCTCTTTATATTTGAAACTGGGATTTGTGGTTTGTCCTCATCTCCCTGTAAACTGGTTGAACGGTAGGGTTTGGGGCCTAGCTTTGCTGCTCCTCTCCCTTGCAAAATTGCTGTTGTATACAGCTGTAAATGTTAACTGTTTTTTGTAAATTGTTTTGTAGTTTGTTTTACAAAATATTATAAACACAAAAAAAGAAAAAGCATACAATGTGATGAATATTAGTGGGAAGCCTTTTAAAAACCAGCAAAGCCTTAAGGTATGCGAAGATGAAATATGAGGGTAAGCTAGCTAGTAATATGAAATAAGATAGCAATAAAGTAGCCAGTAATCAAGCACATGTCAAAACAGTTTTACTCCTGTCACTTCAACCTCTTTTCCCAAACGTGACTAATTGCTTTCAATTCCTGGATAAGTTTGTCCTTGTGCCTTATTAGCTTATTCCAGTGTTATTGTTACTTCCTTGGTGTGTAACAGCTTATCTCTTTCCATTCTTTCAATCCATGAACAGTTATTATAAACCTTAGAACTTTAATATCACAAAGGAGGTCAGGGATTACAGGGAGAAGGCAGGAGAGTGGGGTTGAGGAACGTATCCTCCATGATTGAATGGTAGAGCACACAGAATAGGCTGAATGGCCTAATTCTGCTCCTATATTAGCAGAATCAAAAGGAGGCACCGAATGTGGCTGCTTGGCAGTTCCCTTACTTTTGATACAAGCTCATGGTTTTATGAATTTGTAGAAGGTCTTTTTGACTGCTTCCAGGAACAATGCATTGATGGATCAAGTTGGGAATAAATCTTTTTTTTAAGGTCTATTGGTGTGTGATGAGGCAGGTCATATAATTTGTTCTCTCATAGTTAACGGTCCTTGAATTCTATACTATGTTTGAGAGCAAGATACTCGTGTCAAAAACAATATTCTTGATTTTAAACACAATCACTTACATGGGCATAATGAGAGATAAAGTTGTTGGCGGGAACACTACAAGGTATGGTAGAAAATAAACATTGGGAAAATCCAAGTAATGACTTAAATCTCCAACCAACTTATTCCACTTAAGAAAAGCACAAAGGATCTTTTCATGGCTTAGAGAAGTTAAGGGCAGTATGAGAGAAGTGGAAGAGACATAAAATGTCGTGAATGATGTTAGCAAGCTTAATGATGTTAAAAGTTTCAGAAACCTGCAAAGGGCATCTGAAAGGTTGTTTGAAAAGGAAAAATTAATATGGGAGCAAATAGCTAGGATTGTAGAAACATTGACAAGTACATAAAAGGAAAGTACCTAAAATAAACATTAGTCCCTTAGAAGCAGAGACAGAAGAAATTACCATGGAATAGGTGAAATTGGCAGTTATGTTTAACAAATATTTGAGTCTCTTTACAGTCGAAAACACAAATTGTATAAAATCAGAAGGTAACTAAGGGGCTAATATGATTGAATTACTTTGGGTAATTAATATCAGGAGAGAAAACATAGCAAAAGTTATCGAATGAAAAGCTAGCAATAGACCATGCCCTTGATAGATCCATTCCAAGGTTCGAAAGAGCTAACAAGGGATGTATTAATCATAACTTGCCAAAATTCCTTTGTTCTAGAATATTCCCAGTGGATTGAAGTTAGCAGATATAATTTTGCTATTCAAGAAAGGAAGGTGGAAAAGGGCAAATTACAGGCTATTTCAACTGACATTGTTCATTGGAAAAATAATGGAATCTATTTTTAAGGAAGTCTTAACAATAACTGTTAAAAATCATAGTATGATCAGATATCACCATCAAGGTTTCAGAGAAGGAAATTGCGCTTGAAAAAAATTAGTCTTTTCAGGGTATAACTAGTCTGGTAGATGGAGAGTCAATATATATAGTATATTGGAGTTTTGAAAAGGAACTTGGTAAGTGCCACTTTGGTTCGCAGTATGTCATTGATGTGAATGTAGAGACCAAATAATATGTTTCTAAGTTTGCAAATGACACAAAGCAAAGTGGGAATGTCCGCAATGAGGAAGATATGAAGAGGCTCCAAGAAAACTTGGACAGGATAGGTCAAGAACATGGGCGATGAAATATAATGTGGAAAAATGTGAGGTTATCCATTTGGTGGTGAGGGGGGGGGGGAAGCATAAGACATAGGAACAGAAATTAGACCATTCAGTCGATCGAGTCTGCTCCTCCATTCAATCATGGCTGATAAGTTCCTCAACCCCATTCTCCTGCTTTCTCCCTGTAATCCTTTATACTCAAGAAAATATCTGTTTCAGTCTTAGATATATTCAATGAACTGGCCTCCACATCCTTCTGTGGCAATGAATTACATCAATTCAGCACGCTCTGGCTGAAGAAGTTTCTCTTTATCTCTGTTCTAAAAGGTCTTCTCTTTACTCTAAGGCTGTGCCCTCAGGTTCTGGTCTCTCCTAACAATGGAAACATCTTCCCAATCACCATGCTGTCCAGACCATTCAATATTCTGTAAGTTTCAATTCAATTTCCACCCCCCATCCTTCTAAACTCCATTGAGTACAGACCCAGATTTCTCAGACGTCCCTCATATATTAAGCTTTTAATTCCTGGGACCATTCTCATGAATCTGCTCTGAACATGCTCCAGGACCGGTACATCCTTCCTGAGATATGGGTTCCAAAACTGCATGTATGCGTAGGGGTCTGACCAGAGCCTTATCGAGCATCAGAAGTACATCCCTGCAAACATTACCACAGCCCACACGGGAGAGTGTGCTGATACTCAAACCCACTACTTGCAATGTTGTTGTGAAAATTGATTTATTCAAATTAATTAGCATCTCCAATTTGCCTGTTTGGACTCAGGCTAACAGAAGTCGCTGACTAATTGTCTGAACTTATTTATTTACAAATAAATCACCTAACCCCAGGAAACAAAATATGAGTGGTTGATGTACAACTCTGCCAGCTGAAATTCTAACCCCCTTTTTAAACCCCTAGACACACACATGCACAGTCACAGACAAACAAATATGAGTGTAAGGGGAAACACAGTTCATTAGCACCAGATTCAATGAGGCATCCTGTTTGCTTCTTCCAAGTCCTTCTTATTTTTGATCTTTGTAACCAAGTCCATTCAGTTCTTTGCTGAAGGTATGGGCAGGAAGAGTTTGATACTTTAATTGTTCAGTTTTTCAGTCACTGGTTCGGGCAACTTGCTTATAACAAGTTGTGGGAGAGAATAACTCTTGCAGTCTGGGGACTTCCTGCCTCTGAATTGTTCATGCATAAACTGTCTACCTTATTAGGAACCATCTTGTCATGCTGATAACTCTGGGTTCTCTCAACTGATCCAACTTGAAAACCCAATCAATGGTCTGTTTCTAGGTGAGGCATGCTTGAGCAAAACAACAATGTAGGTACAAGTCTCAATGACCTCTGGGAACTTGGTTCTAAAAGTCATCCACAATCTTTGGATTAAAGCAGTCCTTTTCCTATTTTAGTGCATCATACAAAATAAGGAAACTAAAAAGATGTGGTCTTTACGAGTGCAGAGTTTAGCTTGAACAGTAAGAGTAAATGAAGTGTGCGTACAAAGAGACCTGTAAGTCACTAAAGGATAACATACCGGTGGTAAGGCCAGTAGTATATTAGCAATGATCACAAAGTATTTGTGGACAGGGTAGAGCACTCTTGCTTCAGTAGTATTGAACATTGTTTCGGTTACACTTGGAGTACTGTGTTCAGTTTTGGTCCCCTTACCTGAGCAAGGATATTATTGCAGTAGAGAAGGTATAAAGAAGATACACCAGACAAGTTCTTGGGATGATGGGCACTGTCCTATAAAGAAAGATGGGAAAAACTGGGTGTGCATTCTTTAGAACTTAGAAGAATGAGGGTGATCTAATTGAAATTTGCAGAGTACTTCAAGTGATAGGGGAGATGTAAATAAGGTATTTCTCCTGTTGTGGAGGATAAAACAATGGAGGATGGTTTCAAGATGCTGTACATCTCTATGACTCTATAAAATAAGGGGAAAACTACTTGGGGCTGAGATAAAGAAAATTTTGTTTCATTTGGTGTGTTGTGAATCTTCGGAATTATCTACCCCAGAGGATTATGTAAGCTGAGTCATGTTTAAAGTAGAGATTGACAGATTTCCAACTGACAAGATGTGAATAGTATGGGAATATGGCAATGCAGTGGATAATCAGTGATGGTTGTATTGAATAGTGGTGCAGGCTTGATTGGCTGAATGGCCTCCTGTTGCTCCGATGTTCTAAAAGGTTGACTCATGAATTAGGGGTTAATATAATAACATATATTGGTTAATGGAAATGTAGCAAAGTGAATGATGGGCATTGGACTGCTGGATGGAATGAGAAAAGGAAGGTCTGAGATCAGATGCAAACATATGATGGTGGAAGACTTAACTGCAGCACAATTGGAAGAGGAATGAGTGAGTGAGTGAGAAGAGGAAGTGGAAAAGGGTGACCAAACCAGCATTGCGGTGAACCCAAGTAAGATGAGAAAGCCAGAAGAAGATGGCTGTTTCAAAGAGTAAGCACAGTTTAGGGATAAATTGACAGTTCCTTGTTGGAGAGTAGCTAGTGGAGTGCTGAAGTATTCAGTGTTTAAAATCTGTATTAATCACTATAATGAGAAGACTGATAGTATAAATGCTGATATAAGGCAAGGTGGGAATGTAGCTATGAGGACAAAAGGTAGCAGTGTGATATAGGCAGGTGAAGTATAATATGTGAAGTTGTTTATTCAGTTTGATAACAAGAATAGGGAAGCAGAATGCCTTTGAAAAGGAATGACGTATTAAATGTTGATGTTAAGAGATCAAGTATATTCAGGCAAGGAATATAAAATATAATACTGTACCAAGCAATCAGGAAATTAAATGACATGCCACCTTTGTTTGCAAGAGGTCTCAAGTACAAAAACAAGGATGTCTTGCTAAAATGATACAGGACTTTAGAGAGACCAGACTTGAAGTACTGTGTGTACCACTTTGAGCTCCATAACTAAGGAAGCACATAATTGCTTTGAAGCTGGTACAACGAATGTCCAGTTAATTGATTATTGGGATGAGAGGGTTGACCCATGAAGAGAGACTGAGTAAATTGGTACTATGCATTTTGGAAGTTGATTGGAATAAGAGGAGATCTCATTGAAGTGTGCAAGACTCTGAAAGGGCTTGACAAGGTAGATACAGTAAGGCTGTTGCTGCTGACTGGGCAACTTGGCACACAGGCACTGTCCCTTGAAAAGGGGTTGATCTTTGACAGCTGAAATGAAGAGAACTTTCTTTATTCAGGCAGTTGTGAAACTTTGGAATTATAGAATCATAGAGGTGTACAGCATGGAAACTGACCCTTCAGTCCAAGCTGTCCACGCCGACCAGATATCCCAACCCAATCTGGTCCCACCTGCCAGCACCCGGCCCATATCCCTCCAAATCCTTCCTATTCATATACCCATCCAAATGCCTCTTAAATATTGCAATTGTACCAGTCGCCACCACATCCTCTGGCAGCTCATTCCATACATGTACCACACTCTGCTTGAAAAAGTTGCCCGTTAGGTCACTTTTATGTCTTGCCCCTCTCACCCTAAACCTATGCCCTCTAGTTCTGGACTCCCTGGGGTGACCTTATAGAGGTTTACAAAATTATGAGGGGCATGGATATGATAAATAGACAAAGTCTTTTCCCTGGGATCAGGGAGTCCAGAACTAGAGGGCATAGGTTTAGGGTGAGAGGGGCAAGACATAAAAGTGACCTAACGGGCAACTTTTTCAAGCAGAGTGTGGTACATGTATGGAATGAGCTGCCAGAGGATGTGGTGGCGACTGGTACAATTGCAATATTTAAGAGGCATTTGGATGGGTATATGAATAGGAAGGATTTGGAGGGATATGGGCCGGGTGCTGGCAGGTGGGACCAGATTGGGTTGGGATATCTGGTCGGCGTGGACAGCTTGGACTGAAGGGAAAATAGCCCCAGCCTGTTCAGCTCAAATTCTCCAACCCTGACAACATCCTTGTAAATCTTTTCTGAATCCTTTCAGGTTTCACAACATCTTTCCAATAAGAAGGAGATCAGAATTGCACACTCTCTAGGACCTTACCATTAAGTGTATAAGTCCTGCTAAGATTTGCTTTCTCAAAATGTAGCACCTCACATTTATCTGAATTAAACTCCATCTGCCACTGCTCAGCCCATTGGCCCATCTGATCCAGATCCTGTTGTAATCTAAGGTAACCTTCTTCGCTGTCCACTACACCTCCAATTTTGGTGTCATCTGCAAACTTACTAACTGTACCCCTTATGCTAGCATCCAAATAATTTATATAAATGACAAAACGTAGAGGGCCCAGCACCGATCCTTGTGGCACTCCACTGGTCACAGGC
>NC_057720.1:69146355-69169680 GCF_004010195.1 Chiloscyllium plagiosum | reverse complement strand
ACCACCACCCTCTGTCTTCTATCTTTGAGCCAGTTCTGTATCCAAATGGCTACTTCTCCCTGTATTCCATGAGATCTAACCTTGCTAATCCGTCTCCCATGGGGAACCCTTGTTGAACGCCTTACTGAAGTCCATATAGATTACATCTACTGCTCTGCCCTCATCAACCTTCTTTGTTACTTCTTCAAAGAACTCAAATCAAGTTTGTGAGACATGATTTCCCACGCACAAAGCCATGTTGACTATACCGAAACAACAGTCCTTGCCTTTCCAAATACATCGACATCCTGTCCCTTGGGATTCCCTCCAACAACTTGCCCACCACTGAGGTCAGGCTCACCGTTCTATAGATCCTTGGCTTGTCTTTACCGCCCTTCTTAAACAGTGGCACCACATTTGCCAACCTCCAGTCTTCCGGCACCTCACCTGTGACTATTGATGATACAAATATCTCAGCAAGAGGCCCAGCAATCACTTCTCTAGCTTCCCACAGAGTTCTCGGGTACATCTGATCAGGTCCTGGGGATTTATCCACATTTAACCGTTTCAAGGCATCTAGCACTTCCTCCTCTGTAATCTGGACATTTTGCAAGATGTCACCATCTATTTCCCTACAATCTATATCTTCCATATTTTTTCCACAGTAAATACTGATGCAAAATATTCTTTTAATATCTCCCCCATTTTCTGTGGCTCCACACAAAGGCCGCCTTGCTGATCTTTGAGGGGCACTATTCTCTCCCTAGTTACCCTTTTGTCCTTAATATATCTGTAAAAACCCTTTGGATTCTTCTTAATTCTATTTGCCAACGCTATCTCATGTCCCCTTATTGTCCTCCTGATTTCCCTCTTAAGTATACTCCTTCCTTTATACTCTTCTAAGGATTCACTCGATCTATTCTGTCTATACTGACATATGCTTCCTTCTTTTTCTATCGTTCAACCCAGAGAGTAATTGATCGTTGTTGAGTACTGTAGATTCAAAGCAGGGTATAGATAGATCTTTTAAATATTTTAAGGAAACAAGGGATTCGAAGAGTGAATGGGAAAGTGAATTGAATATGAAGATCAGTCATGTTTCTGCTGAGTAGTGGAACTGGCTCAGGAGCCAATTGAGCCTGCTTTTGCTGCCAATTCTTACGTACTTACTCATGCTGTAACCATTGCATTAATGTGAAGCATTTGTCTTCAGAATTATTTGAGACCATGCTATCCAGTTATGTAAGAGAGAGAATATTATTGATGTGAAGCTAAAACTATTTCGCACTAATGTTTAAACTTGTGTCGAAGCAAAGAACAAAAGGGTGTAATTTTATGGCACCTTTCTTGATATCAGGATGTCCCAGAGTGTTTTGCCGTGAACAAAATGAATTTTGAAGTTTAGTTATTGTTGTAATAAATTGTGCAGATCAACTGCAACATGCTTGATCCCATAAATAATTAAGTTAATGAACAGATCATCTGTTTTAGTGTTGTGAGCTAATAGGTAAATGTTGGTCATGATGTCAGAAAAATTCCATTGCTGTTCTTCAAATGGTGCTATAGAAACATGGAAAATAAGAGCAGTAGTAAACTTTTCTGGCCTTCATACCTGCTCCATCATTCAATACAATCAAGGCTGACTATCCTGTTGAGTCCCCTGTTCCCTCTTTCTCCCTGTACCCTTTGATCCATTTAACCCCTATAGCTAACTCCTTGAAAACATGCAATGTTTTGGACTCAACCACTTTCTGTGGCAGAGAATTCCACAGGCACACCACCTTCTGGGTGAAGAGACTTCTTTGTTTGTTTTGAGAAAATTTGTATCTCAGATTGAAGTTCTGGATGTAGGTTTGCTCGCTGAGCTGTAATGTTCATTTCCAGATGTTTCGTCATCCTACGAGATAACATCTTTAGTGGGCTTCCAGGCGAAGGTTCATTTTCAGAAGCTTTCAGCTCAGCGAGCAAACCTACATCCAGAAGAAACTTCTCCTCATGTCAGTCCTAAAAGATTTTTCCCAAATCCTTAGAATGTGAGTCCTGGTTCTGGACTCCCTGGTCATTGGGAAAATCCTTCCTGCATTTACTCTGTCTTGTCTTGCTGGAGTTTTACAGGTTTCCATGAGAGAACCCTTCATTCCTCTAATTGTTATGAGTATAGTCTAACCAATCCAGTCTCTCTTCATACATCAGTCCTGTCGTTTCGGGAATTCAGCAGGAAACCCTTGTTGGACAGTCTCCATAGTCAGAACGTCTTCTCTTCGATGAGGAGACCAAAACTTCTCAAAAGTGTGGTTGGATCAAGGCCCTATACAATTACAGCAAGACATCACTGTTACTGTATTCAAATCCTCTCACTATGTCAGCCAACACTGGCTGCTGGGATAGAATGGCACAGATGGCATCTTTATGTTGTTTAAAAGACAAGATGTCTGATGGTGCAACATCTCTTTCGTAATTGCACTGAACATGAACTTGGATTGTGTGCTCAAGTCCTTGGACTAGTACAGTCTGTTCTGATATAACGTGATAGTTCCATTCACATGTAATCCCGTGTTATAAGAAAATCGCATATTAGCAATACCATTTAGACCAGTGGGACCAGAACTGTTATAGTCAATACAGGTAAGCAAAGTTTGTCTTCGAAATTCTTCAATCACATTACAGCCAATTTGCTTTGAAGAAACATGTGTTTTAGCAGAATTGACTGTACTTGAACTCATAACCTTCTCACTCAAAAAGTCATTGAGCTACAGCTGGCACCTCCTGTAAAAAGAAAAGACTACATTGCACTTCTAAAATGTAAATCAACTAAAGAATGAAGTATTCTGTGCTGAAAATTTTCATTTTTCTTCTCAGCATATTATTAAGTGACATTGGCTAAAGCTTTACTTTCGAATGTATGTAAGTTATAACTGATCATTAATTGAATTGATGTTCGAAGTTGGAACCAAACTAGACTAGCTTTCTGTGGTGATATTTCTATTGATGAATGCAATTCATACAGTTTATTTATTTGAAAATGACCGTGTTTGTTAAAGTTTTGATGGGAAGACCTTCAGCTTTTTATTTTTCCTGTCATAAACCTTGTCTATTGGCAGTTTAGCCTCATGGATTTACTTTTAATATTCCAGCTCCAAAAGTAACAAACTGTGTTGATTGACTATTACAGAAAGCTTTTCAGTATTATTTCAAATGAATTAAACAAGATAATTGACACTTGTACTCTGCAGCTGTTTATAAAATAATATAACTTGTCTTACCCAACAGGAGAAAACAAATGACTGAATTAACCATAGTTAAATAGGGCATGAGAGGCTCACTTAACATTGCCACTCGTGGCTGGTAGGTGGATCTTTTCTCTACATTGATTGACTTGGTTTCTTCCCATTACCAAGAAAAGGTAACAGCAATTGGAAAGTGTCTCGCCTGATGAAATTTGAAGGCATGAATTTATATCATGCAAAGGTCATGTCCTCATCTAGAGATCACCAGGTGAAGCTGTTACTTTAAATCTGGCGTGGAAGTGAAACCAGAGAGTGTAAGTTTTAAAATGCGTCTATTAATAAGGCTTCTTCTCCCATGTCATTTTGGAAACAAAAACTTGTAAGAATGTTTTAAGGTCAGCTGGATGCTATGATGGGAGAGTTAGAACAGAAAAACAGGAAGTTTAAAAAGACTAAGTGACCTTTTCTAAATCATATCCTTTGATCTCTTAATTGTCGTGAGTGTGGTCCATAAAAATGGCCAGGGAAGGAAATAAATACTAAGGAGGAAATGAAAGAATTTGTTTCTTTGAAAAAAATAGGTTAATTAAAAATTGGGACATTAAATTGAGCATAGATATTTGGGAGAATTAATACATCCAATTAAAATGACATTCTGAAAGATTGTAGTCAATGACAATTCTCTCAAGACTATATTGTGACAAAGAAGTTTGTCTCAAATTCCAACCCATGTAAAATATGTGGTATTGCATAGATTTATTATTTCGTTGCATTGAACTTAAACAAATACTGCAAATCTCATAGTTGGCTACATGTAGAAATTATTTGGAAATAATTGATATGACCAAAATAACAAACTCTTGATTGGAGATATGTGCAACACTTGAAAGAAAGAGCTATACTTGGAAACAAATGAGACACCCTTTCATGCAAGACTGTTGCATGATGGCAGTTATTCTGATACCTTTTGTACTATTTAACTGTAATTATTTCACTTCAAAATATGATGCTGCTGTGGTCTTACTTCTGAATATCATTCTTCAAATATGCACACAGAGTATATTCAAGTATGTGCAATGTTTGCTGTCAGCCAAAATTGCAATACATACCAGTTCTTTTGAGGAACTAAGCTTGACTGAAATTATTCTCAAAAGCATTTTCTAACCACATTTTCCAACCATACAGAAATGCAATACTGCACTATCAAGCAAATCAGTGAGCAATATGGATTAGATCAGTTGCTTTGCTGTAATTGGAAAGTATATGTTTCTGTAAAATGAGCTTGCCTTCTGTTGAAATAAGACTTCTGAGGTTTTCATTTGTGATCTTCCAATGGATTTGGAATCAGAATGTATGATTTTGATACCTCAAAATATGATGCAGTGCCCAAGTTCATAAACCAAGGTCAAGGAAATGTTTTTTTTACATAAAGGCTTCACTAGTTTGGAATTAAAGATAACACTGTGAAGATGGAATAGAATTGGTTCTTTTAACATATTTTCAAAAAGGGTGAGTGAAGCTGTTAGTTTGTGATTCACAAAACTTTCAAACTTCCTCTTCATCTCATTGAACATAGCACAGTACAGGCCCTTTGGCCCTCTGTTGTGCCAGCCTTTTATCCTACTCTAAGATCAGACTAACTTACATACCCTTCATTGTACGACCTTCTGTACGCTGATCCAAGAGACCCTTAAATGTCCCTCATGTATCTACTACTACTGCCAGCAGTGCATTCCATGCACCCACCACTCTCTCTGTAAAGAACCTACCTCTGACATCTCCCCTATATCTTCCTCCAATTACCTTATAATTATGGCCCCTCGTGATGCACAATTCTGCAATAGGAAAATGTCTCTGGGTATCCACTGTATCTGTGCCCCTCAACATCTTGTACACCCCTATCAAGTCACCTCTCATCCTTCTTTGCTCCAATGAGAAAAGTCCTAGCTTCCTCAACTTGGAAATGCAGCAAAAGTTTACCAAATTGATTTTTGGATGGTAGGACTCATGTATGAGAAGAGATGGAGTCATTTAGGATTGTATTCACTGGTGTTTACAAGAATGAGGACGTACCTCATAGAAACCTATAAAATTTTATCAGGTCGAGACAGGTTAGATGCAGGAAGAATATTCCCAATGGTAGTAGATGGTGGTGAAGGGTGGGCGAGTCCAGAATCATGGGGTCATTATTTAATGATAGGGGTGAACCTATGAGGACTGAGATGAGAAATTTCTTTACCCAGAGAGTGGTGAGCCTGTGGAATTCACTGCTTCAAAGTAGTTGAGGTCAAAACATTGGTGTGGCTGCACTTGGAGTATTGCGTACAGTTCTCGTCTCTGTATTATCGGAAGGATGTGGAAGCTTTGGAAAGGGTTCAGAAAAGGTCTGCTAGGATGTTGCCTGGTATGGAGGGTAGGTCTTATGAGGAAAGGTTGAGGGACTTCAGGCTGTTTTCATTAGAGAGCAGAAGGTTGAGAGGTCACTTAATTGAGACACATATAAGTTAATCAGAGGGTTAGATAGAGTGGACAGCGAGAGCCTTTTTCCTTCGATGTTGATGGCTAGCATGAGAGGACATAGCTTTAAATTGAGGGGTGATAGATATAGGACAGATGTCAGAGGTAGGTTCTTTACTCAGAGGGTGGTAGGGACGTGGAACACTATGCCTGCAACAGCGGTAGTCTCGCCAACTTTAGGGCATTTAAATGGTCATTGGATAGACATATAGTCAAAAATTGAATGGTGTAGGTTATGGGCTTCAGATTGGTTTCACAGGTTAGCGCAACATCGAAGGCCAAAGGATCTGTACTGTGCTGTAACATTCATTTAGACATACCCTCCAGTCCAGGCAGCATCCTGATAAATCTCCTCTGCACCCTCTCTCAAGCTTCCACATCTTTCCTATAATGAGGTGACCAGAACTGAACACCATATTCCAAATGTGGTCTAACCAGGGTGCTTTCGAGCCTCGTGGCTCTTAAATTCAATCTTCCTGCTACTGAAAGCCAACACATCATACACCTTCTTAACCACGAGTGGCAACTTTCAGGGATCTATGGCCATGGACCCCAAGATCCCTCTGTTCCTTTACACTGCCAAGAATCCTGCCTTTATCCCTGTATTCTGCATTCAAATTTGACCTTCCTAAGTGAATGACTTCACACTTTTCCAGGTTGAATCCATCTGCCACTTATCAGCCCGCTTCTGTATCCTGTCAGTGTCCCTTGCAATCCACAACAGCCTTCCACACGATCCACAGCTCCACTAACCTTTGTGTCATTGGCAAACCTACCAACCTACCCTTCCACTTCCTCATCCAAGTAATTTACAAAATTCACAAAAAGAGGTCCCAGAACTGCTCTCTGCGGAACACCACTGGTCACCGAGCTCCAGGCTGAATACTTTCCATCTTCCATCACTTTCTATCTTCTCTGGCTAGCTAATTCTGTAGTTGAAACTTTATTGCTGGAACAGCACAGCAGGTCAGGCAGCATCCAGGGAACAGGAGATTCGACGTTTCAGGCACAGGCCCTTCTTCAGGAAGGGCCTGTGCCCGAAACGTCGAATCTCCTGTTCCCTGGATGCTGCCTGACCTGCTGTGCTGTTCCAGCAATAAAGTTTCAACTTTGATCTCCAGCATCTGCAGACCTCACTTTCTCCTGGCTAATTCTGTATCCAGACAGCCAATTTCCCTGCATTCTATGCCTCCTTACTTTCTGAATGAGCCGACCATGGGGAACCTTATCAAATGCCCTACTAAAATCCATGTACACTACATCCACTGCTCTACCTTCATGTTTTGTCACATCCTCAAAGAATTCAATCAGATTTGTGAGGCATCACCTTCTTCTCTCCCTCTCCCCCCCCCCCCCCCCCCCATCTCAAAGCCATGCTGATGATCTCTTGGTTTTCCAAGTAATCATAAGTCCTGTCTCTCAGACTCCTCTCCAATATTTTGCCCACCACTGATGTAAGACGGGCTGGTCTGTAATTTCTAGGATTCTCCCTATTACCTTTCTTGAACAAAGGAATAACAATTGTCACCCTCCAGTCATCTGGCACTATTCCAGTGGACAGTAAGGTAGCCAAGATCGTTGCCAAAGGCACAGTAATCTCTTCCCTCACTTCCTGTAGTAACCTAGGACACATCCCTTCTGTCCCAGGAGATTTATCTATCCTTACATTTTTCAAAATTTTTAGCACATTCCCCTTCCTAACATTAACCTGTTTTAGCTTATCAGTTTGTTTCACACTGTCCTCAAATGTCAAGATCTCGCACAGTTGTGAATACTGAAGCAAAGTATTCATTAAGGACCTCCCTTACTTCCTCTGACTCCGGCGCAGATTTCCTCTACAGTCCTTGATCGGTGCTCACTCTGGCCATCCTCTTGTTCCTCACATAAGTTCCTCAAATGCCTTAGGGTTTTCCTTAATCCTACCCACTAAAGCTTTTTTATGCCCCCTTTTCGCTCTCCTAAGTCCATTCTTCAGTTCCTTCCTGGCTACCTTGTAACCCTCTAAAGCCCTGTCAGGTCCTTGCTTCCTCAACTTTAAGTAAGCTTCCTCCTTCCTCTTGACTGGATGTTCCATATCCCTTGTCACCCAAGATTCTTTCATCTCCTACCATCCCCTCCATATGTTCACGTTTTTTTAATACAAAGCTTTCTAATGCAGTATATTCCATTGTAATAGAACTCAATATACTATGTGGACCATCATTGTCTGCTTAATAACATGAACAAATGTTTGAGATGGTTATCTTTTTTATGCCCATTATTTAAGTATGCGATTCTATCAAAATTAAATCACAGCACTTAATTAGCTTGGTCATTGGATGTAAGATTAGATAATGTTGTTTCCGCAGAATTCATTGTTCAACTGACAAAATTAGTTTGTTTTACATGGTCTAAGTTGTCAAGTCTCAGAAAATGCAGGTGTGATCCATCAAGGTGACACCTAGCATGAGAGGCTTTAGTCAAAAGTACAAACTAGATTTTTTCATTTTCATTAAATCCGAATGTTTAGAGGGGATCTGAATGAACTGTTCAAGAAAATCGAGAGTTTTGACTCTAGAGAAAAATGTTGCCACTGGTCTGTGATTCAGTAACGAGGGGTTATCTTTTTCTCCTTGGGTCATCTATCTGGTTTGAGAACAACTGCTTCCAATCTGATTGGAGGGGTTATGAGATGGCTGAGCAGTGCAGAGTGTGATCCATAGACCTTGTCAAATGTGGGGCATGAAGTGCTTAGAAAGTTGTGAAGATGGGATGTTTGGGCATTTGTGAACTCCCTCCACCTCTGCATGTTCCCAAAAAGATCTCTTGATATGTTGTGGGCCTTATTGAAAGCACCTTCTTTATCTTGGTTGGTCACAAGCGACACGAATCGACCTCCTCAAGAATGCTTTGAGGACTCCTCCCCTAGAGATTTTCTAGGACTGGCAGCATCTGTGGAGAGAGAAGCAGAGTTTAACCCAGTTCCAGATAAGAGTCATATTGGAGCCAAAATGTTATTTGTGCTTTGTGTCCACATACGTTGTCAGACCAGCGAAGTTTCTGAAGCATATTCTGGTTTCACTTAAGTTCTCCAGTATCTGCTGTATTTTGCCTTTATCTAAAACCTTTCTGTCGTGCTCCTTTTCTGTTGTAACCTAGTTCTGAGTAGAGAAGTTACTTGAGAAGTCTGGTGTCCAGCATATGAATAACATGTCCTGCCAACTAGAGCAGGCTTTGATTGCTTAACACCACCATGGTGGGTAATACAGAATGGGAGAGTGTGCTGCTTTTGGACTACTCTCCTGATTACTCTAATTTGCCTATCGGACCAACAGATGCCATATCACTTGCCCTTCACTCCTCAGAGAACATCTTGACACCAAGAACAGCTATGTAAGAATCCTACATATTGATTACAGTTCAGCCTTCAATACTATTATCCCCTCAAGACTGATTATTAAACTTGGTGATCTCTTTCTAAGCCCCACTCTCTGCAACTGGATCCTCAGTTTCCTGACCCACAGGCCACAATCAGTGAAGAGTGGGGACAATATTTCATCTTAACACTCAACGCTGGACCTCCCCAGAGGTCCGTACTGAGCCCCCTACTGTACTCACTGTATATCCATGACTGCATCGCCAAATATCAGACTATTCAGACATTTACAAGTTCGCTGATGACACCACCATAGTCGGTTGAATCTCAGGTGGCAGCGAAACAGACTGGGAGTTGGAAGATCTGGAAAAATAGTGCACTGAGAACAACCTCGCTCTCAATGCCGGCAAAACCAAGGAACTCATTATTGACTTTCGGTGGGATGTTACTGACGCCCCACTACGCATTAACAGCACAGAGGTGAAACGAGTGGAGTGTTAAGCTCCTGGGAGTGGTCATCCATAACAAGCTTTCTTGGACTCTTCATGTGGATGCACTAGTTACAAAGGCCCAACAATGTCTCTTCTTCCTCAGGCAGCTGAGGAAATTTGACTTGACAGCGAATATCCTGACCAACTTTTATAGGTGCACCATCAAGAGCATTCTATCTGGATGTATCACTACCGGGTATGGCAACTGTACCAGTCAAGATCGGAGACGGTTACAGAGAGTGGTGTACTCAACCCGGACAGTCACAAAGGCCAACCTCCCATCTGTAGAATCCATCTACCAGGCCCGCTGTCAAGGAAAGGCTGCCAGCATTCTCAAAGATCCTTCCTACCCTAGCAATGCTTTTCGACAACCTCTACCAGTGGGGTGAAGGTACAGAAACCTGAACACATGCACTAGTTGGTTTCGCAATAGTTTCTTCCCTACTGTTGTTAGTATACTGAATGGACTGATAAACTCACCTGTACCTGTGTTTTAGTTTCTGCTGCTGTTTACCTATTATTTACTTACCTATACTACTTAACTCTGTGATCTGCCTGTATTGCTTGCAAGACACAGCTTTTCACTGTGACTCTGTACCTGTGACAATAAGTTCAATTCCATTCAACTCAATTCAGCTGAATACTGGATTTGGAGAATCTTGCAGAGACTGCATTGCTGGTATTTCCCTAATACTTTTGAGGTCCCTACTGTTGTAGCTCCTAAAGCATGTAGGTATGCAAGGCTCACTGCTGCCCAACCCATGTTCTGCAGATTATCTCCAAAGTTGAGGGTAATTTCCAGGGAATGAGATGCACTATTGTAATGAGGAAACTTGAAGGAGAGTGTTGATGTACTGACACAACCGTGTTTGATCCCACTTTCCATTGAGAAGTGACTTGGGTTGTACTATTATGGCTGGGATTATGGCTCTCATTTGATCATGGAATAGATGGAGGAGAGTGACAAATTTCTGAAGACATCGAAAATTCAGCAGGACACTCCAAAGACTTCCCAGTTGACAGAGCCAGGTATATGTGAGGTTGGAAAGAAAACATGTAAAGCAGTTGGTTGTTTACTGTGCTGTGAAAATCAGGTCTGTGGTGCCTTTCATTGGATAAAAACTATAATTACTTTGGAAGGCCACTGTGAAGAGTTGGTTGCCGAAGATCCTTGCAGTGATCTACCTTGTGGCAGACAGTAGGGAGACTCTTCTGTGTTTACCTCAATCAAACTTGTCCTTTGTGATTGTCTGGGCTGAGTTCACCACTTTCTGTAACCGTCTCCAATCAAGCTTGTCATGATCACAGCGTCCCTGAGATTTCGCAGCATGCACTCTTACTCTTACATAAAGTTGAAAATCTACATTTGTCAGCGTAAGTCCATTATCAAGAGAATGGTTGGGGTGATTTTTGGTTAAAACAGAAGATTGTGAAGCAAATACTGAACCAGAAAAAGTGGTTGGAAAGTAATCTAATTGTTTTTAAAAAGGAGATAAAGAAAGTTAAAAAGAAAATCAGTAATTGTGTATTCGGGATGGGCAGGTGAATGAGATTAAGTGCTGAGTTCTTTCTGAGAACAAGCATATGCATAGCTGGTTGTCAAATCTCTTGCCATTTTTGCACAACCAAACTTATTTTTATAAAGTGCCTTTCATTACAACTCTAATCTAAATCATTCCTGAATGGAGTCTTAAAGGGAGGGATTACTGCTTGTATCATGTTTAATAGTCAATGTAATGTATCCTGTTTGCAAAATAAAATCCAGCTTCCTATCCGTATGAATGCACAGCATTCTGATTTGTTGCTTTTTGATTTTTCTTTTTTAAGATCATGTACCAGAGGAACTTAGAGAACCATTTTACACAGACCAGTATGAACAAGAACACATTAAGCCACCTGTTGTCAACTTGCTTCTTTCTGCTGAGCTATATTGTCGTGCTGGGAGCCTGATCTTGAAGAGTGATGCTGCCAAACCACTGCTGGGTCATGATGCAGTTGTCCAGGCTCTTGCACAGAAAGGTCTTTATGTCACAGAGCAGGAGAAACTAGTGACAGAAAGAGATCTTCGCAAGAAACCTATTCAAATGGTGAGTGTTTGAAAGAAGTAAACATACATTTGAGATGTTATTTTAAAAGTATAAATGTTCTGTGCTTGCTTCATTGAGCTTAGTAGGTTAACCTTTATATTAACACATGGAATTTTTAAGTTAAAGATTGGACAGGTCAGAAACAGTATAATCCATTCAGCGGCATAGTGGCTCAGTAGTTAGCGCTGCTGCTTCACAGCACCAGGGACCCAGCTTTGGTTCCGCGCTTGCGTGACTCTGCACACTCCATACAGATATTCTCTCAGTGGCTGAGTGGGTTTCTTCTGGGTGCACTGGTTTCCTCCCACAGTTCAAAGGTGTGCAGGTTAGGTGGATTAGCATGCTAAATTGCCCAGGGATGTGTATGCCACATGAATTAGCCATGGGAAATGCAAGGTTAAAGGGATAGAGTAGGGGGTGGGTCTGGGTCAGATGCTATTTGGAGAGTTGGTCTGAGCTTGATAAGCACTGCAGAGTGTCTATGATTTTGCTGACTCTAATGAGCAAAGTGGGTAATTTATTCATAATCATGAAGATCATGGATAGGATATATAGACAAGGCCTTTTTCCTGGCGTGGAAGAGTCCAGGACGAGAGGGCGTAGATTTAGAGTGAGGGAGGAAAAATATAAAGAGACCGAAGGGGAACCTTTTCATGCAGAGGGTGGTGTGTGTATGGAATGAGCTGCCAGAGGAAGTGGTGGAGGCTAGTTCAATTGCAATATTTAAAAGGCATTTGAATGGATCTATGAATAGGAAACGTTTGGAGAGATATGGGCCGGGTGCTGGCAAGTGGGACTCGATTGGGTTGGGATATCTGGTCAGCATGGACAAGTTGGACTGAAGGGTCTGTTTCCATTTTGTACATCTCTATGACTCTATATGCACAAATTGTGGTTATATGTAGATTATTTTGTGGATGTAGGTTTGCTCGCTGAGCTGGAAGGTTCATTTTCAGACGTTTCGTCACATACTAGATAACATCTTTAGTGAGCCTCTGGACGAAGCACTGCTGGTGTTTCCTTTCTACCTGAACTACAAATCTTCTCAAAACTCGCTAGTATTAGTTTGTGTTCTGAATTTAAATCACCTTTTTTATGTGGTCAAGGTCTGCGATGTGTCACTCTTTCCAATCTTATTTGGATCTCCCAACCTTTTTGAGTTCAATCATTTAGTCATAAAATACCTTAAAAATCTGATCAAGCAATGTAAAAGCCCTGTGCTTTTTTGTTATGGGGATGAAAGGGCAATCATGTTCCATTTTGCCATTTCAAATTATCCATTTTAATGAAAATCATCACTACCGTTATATAAAACGGAGTGTGTAGTGACACTGGGTTATAAATACTGACTGTGACTCGCTGAACAGGTTTTATGCTTGCAACTATTGTTTTGAATGGAACTGAGATAAAATTACTTTCTGTTCGAGTTTCTTTTAAAGACAGAATGACAGGGAATGAATTTAAAAGTGACAAATTAAAGTTGCATATTTTTAAATTTAAATTTCTTTGCTGCTAGTGAATGAATATCAGCTACCTTAATTATTTTATTGGTAAATGATGCGTTCTAACAGAGACATTTGGAAATTTGACAAGTATTTGATTTAGAAATACTGAATTTTCATCTTGTGGCACCTAATTAGTCAAATCTTTTTTTTAACATGCTCTTTGCATTTATGGTTTGCAAGACCCTGAAGTAAGAGATTATTCAAATGATTGACTTTCGACTGCATTTCAGGTCTTCATGCAGGAATTGGGTGGTTGCAAGTTCCAGTTTGTTGCAGTTGAAAAGGTTAAGGCTATGGAGAATGCCCTATAATTCCAGTCAACAGGATATGAGCAGGAAACCTGGGAGAATGGGTTTCTCGAGGATCCTGCTAAATTTAACAGCAGAAACATTTTTTTTTAGTTGGTGGTTTTCCCATGAGGTTTGGAGAATGCAGCTGGCTCGGGGTAACGTTTTAAATGGTGATCCAAGATGCTGTAAGCTCATATTTATTATTTGAATTGCCTAAACTCCAGCAATGAGTTGGCTGCGCACACACCACTCCTCCTCAGTTAAAACTGGAACTGGTGAATTGAAGATAGATTAAGGTTGAGATTCAGATTTTTCATATTTTAACGCCAGTACCAAACCAAATCTGACCGCTTTTGGAAATTCAAGTTAGCGCCATTGCTTCTGTGTCCAGATATGAGCTAAAGAAACTTGAGTGTGAAAAGCATACCCTTGACTCTGTTCGAGACAAACGGAGGGGTGAATTTTCACCAAAGAATTGGGCGCTGAAAGTCAGAAATTTACCCAAACTGTCCCTGCATTGTTTTGACCAAGTGGACTCGAACACAATTATATCAGGCCTGCTGCCTCCTGAGACAGTTTGGAGACAGGTGAGACTAATGCAAGCTGGTTAGAATGTCCACTTTGGTCCACATTTCCATATCACCTTGCAACCTCCCCATGTCACTTTCATAACTACTCACCAGTATCCAATGAGGAAAGAACTCCTGAACTACATAAGGTGTAAATATGTTTGACAATCTAAGAGATCTCTCACTTGTATGTACTTGTTTCTGGGGGAAAAAAATTCTCACGAATGTAACTTCATTAAATGATTTTAAATCCCCTCAAGGTCAACTTTTTAAAATAAAATTAACATTTTAAGAGTCACTGATTCTGTTCACTAATGTCAAAGACATCTAAGCCTTTAATAGCCTCTTGACAATTGAAATAGGAGCTTATCCTCCTCATAAAGATGTATGTTTTGGGGACTTTTGAAGATCAACCAACATTTAAAGTGGGCTCACCTGTAGTAAGAGCTCTTGGGAAATATCAATTTTGAAGGCCATTTAAGCTCCAGGGAGCAGCAGGTGGCTCAGTGTTTAGCACTCCCGGTTTTGATTCCAGTCTTGACCAACTGTCTGTGTGGCGTTTGCACATTCTCCCTGTGTTTGTGTGGATTTCTTCTGGGTGCTCCGGTTTCCTCCCACAGTCCAAAGATGTGCAAGTTAGGTGAATTGGCCATGCTGAACTGCCTGTAGTGTTCACGGATGAGGTAAGGTGCATTAGTCAGGGGTAAATGTAAAAGTAATAGGGTCAGGGAGTGGGTCTGGGTGGGGTACTCTTCGGAGGGTTGGCGTGGACTTGTTGGACCACATGGCGTGTTTCCACACTGTTGAGATTCTATGATTCTATGATGACAGATGATAATGTATGTATTGAAATTACACCTGTTGGCCTGTCAATAAATGCATGCCAGTAGTGTGTTCTGTTTTTATTTTGATAGTTACAATTTTTATGCTGAAGGCTCTTTAGTTTTAAATACCTTCAGATCATTTCACATGAATCTATTCTCCAGTTAAGACTTTTTATGTCTCCACCATCAACTCATGACTTCTACAGTGATTTATGACCCTCTGAACAGGGGAACAATTGGGTATTTTTGAACATGATACTCATTTCGTGTGGCCCTGCTGAGCTTTGGTTTCCAGTCCATGTGATTCTCTGATGACACTCTTCCTCTTCCTGCCAGAAATGGGAGTGAGATGGCTGCATCTGGGGCCCTCCCCTACCACTGCTATTGAAGATTTCCAAAGTTGCCTCACTCTGTGGAAGTTCAACCTACAGTTTTTGTTCTTTTAATCCAGAGTTTGTGTATTTACTGACCCTGCCAGCCGCTGTTTTATGCTGTTCATAATCAGTCTTCTGCCATAATCAGTTGGCAGAAACCCAGCGATTTGGAATGGAGGCCTACTATGTGAATAAACATCCTCCTATTAATATGTCAGGAGGTTTAACATGTTTGTTGCTGGCAGTTGATAAACTGATTCCTGCACATAGAAAATAGTCAGCTTTTCAGTTTGTCACCTGATCCAATTTAAACTAATTAGACATTGATTGTGCTACTGGAGATAAGGGGTAAATGTAGGGGCATGGGTGGGTTGCGCTTCGGCGGGTCGGTGTGGACTTGTTGGGCCGAAGGGCCTGTTTCCACGCTGTAATGTAATCTAATCTAATTGTTCCATGTGTTGAACACAATTTCTTCCTCCTCTTTTCTAACTGAGTTATTAAACTGTTTAGATTTACCATTCAATTAAAATAGCAACAGACGGAACTCACTTGTATCCTGAATGATGATTTCAAGGCTGTTCTGTGTCCCAAGTGCAAAGATGGGAGGGAGGTGAAGAAAGCTATGAACCAGCTATTCCCAAGGAGTGATATGGTGCTGATAAATGAATAGTTGTGGATATATCAGAACCTGAACATGTCACATTGATTACTATTGTGACAGAAGGTTGAAAATAGTTGAGAGTTTTATTGATCCTGTCTGTGTGCTAGAGTTGTGGATGTGACAGTGTAGTGAGGCATTCTTTTGTTTTGCTGCTAGCCTTTAAAGTTTCATTTCATGAAAGGAACACAAATTGAGTCTTTTGTTAATCATTCAGCAGCAATTGAAGCCAGCTTTATCAGTAACATTCAGTTCTAAAAACTTTAAAATTGCGCTTTGTCTTACAGTTAATGATGTTATCAGTGTTCATGATTGTTCAGCCCTTGTTGTAATGATATGGTGACAGGAGTATAGTTGACTGTTCTAACTCTTTTAAAAAAAGTTTGTTTTGAAGCAGAAATTAGCATTCGATTTGCTTGATTGAATCTTACCATAATTTACTGGAATCCAGCAAAAACATTGTTTTCTATTGTCATCGGTTCTCATTGATAATTATGTTCTTTGATTCAACAGCAAGCATTCATAACTACAGGGCAGAAATTGCTGATGCCATTATTAGCAGCTGAAGGCTTACTACATTTGGATTTTATTCGCTATTTTAGCTAATCTTCTCTGTACCAATCTCAGGGATCAGCTGCTGCTGCCTGTGATGAAATAAGGAATACTACTGAAGTTTGTATGTGTGTTTGCTAATGTAATGCACTAGTTCCTTCCAGAGCTAGCAGGAGTTAATGACATGATCCAGGACGAGAGAACACTTTACCAGATCTCTCTCGCGTGTTGCAGGTTGGAAGTGATTGTATTGCCATTGAAACAGAAAATGGAAATAATAATTCTATCATCCTTGTAAAGAAAGTGAAACCTATCACAGGTAAAAAAAAATACACCGTCTAGTAGCAGCTGCTTGGGTGTCTCCTCTTATCACCAGCCTTCAGAATCAAAAGTGAATTATTTTCATTGAAGAACCAAGCCCGAGAGGGGACATGACCTCAGACTTCAAAATGCAGAAACCTACTACGGTGGATTGGTGGCTCAGTGGTTAGCACTGCTGCCTCACAGCGCCAGGGACCCAAGTTTGATTACAGCCTTGGGCAACTGTCTGTGTGGAGTTTGCACATTCTTCCCATGTCTGCGTTGGTTTCCTTTGGGTCTTCTGGTTTCCTCCCAAATCCAAAGACGTGCAGATTAGGTGAATTCACCATGCTAAATTGCCCATAGTGTTCAGGGATGTGCAGGTTAGGTGCATTAGTCAGGAGTAAATATAGGGTAGGGGAATGGGTCTGGGTGGGTTACTCTTTGGAGGGTTAGTGTGGACTTGTTGGGCCGAAGGGCCTGTTTCCACACTGTAGACATTCTAATTCTAATTTATTGGACTAAATATGATGGGTGATGGGGAGGCAATGCCTAAAGTTTTACTGTGTGACTATTAATCTCATAATCTGGACACGTAATGATCTGAGGACCTGGGTTGAAATCCCACCATGGTAGATGATGAAATTTGAATTCAGTAAAAATCTGGAGCCAAGAGTCTTATGGTGACTGTTAAACCATTGTTGGAAAAACCCATCTGGTTCGCTAATGTCCTTCAGGGAAGGAAACTACCATCCTTACCTGGTCTGAACTACAGGTGACTCCAGAACCACAGCAGTGTGGTTGACCCTTAACAGCCTGGGCCATTAAGGATGGGTAATAAATGCTGGTCTAGCCAGGAATGCCCACATCTGTGAATGAAGTAAAAGAAAAGGGTCATCTAGCTTGAACTGTGAAGGGGCAGGGAGCATAAGAAGATGTGAGGACAAGGGGACTCTGATTTGAGTGAAACTCAATATTAGAAGAAAGCCTCTTTGTAAAGGAATATCTGGAGTAATAGCGTTGCCTAAGTTGAATGCAGCTTTGCTTTCTGTATTTAAAATTGGAATTATGAAATCATTTAAATGGAGTAGCTTTGAGTTAGGATTAGTACATATATCATAGTGGCACTGAAAAATGTGGTGTTTAAGTTTCCCTCTGTTTTGGCTTTCTATCATTGAAACATAACAAATGACTTGTGTAGAAAAAAAGTTATTTTGCACTACTACTAAGCAAGCCAAACCTATACACTTTTATGAGCAAAGGCAGAAGAGTACAGTTCCTGGCATATACTAGATGTTCCAGTGCATGTGGAAAGCAAGATGGTTTGTGCACAAGCAGTCGAACAATTCAGTGTTTTTTTTTAACAGACACTTATTGGGTGATAGTCATAATGGAGACTCTACTGTGGGGTTCACATGGATGGGAAGAGATTAGCCCACATGGCTGAGTGTGTTTTGTAGCAGGGACAGAGGCTCCATTCCAATAAGGTACTGTTGGAGCAGACTCTGAGCTGTTCCAACTCAGAAGTACCACAATTGTGTGCCAGTAAGAATTGTGTTTGGGGCCCAGAGCTCCTGGGAGTTATTGTCTGCAACTATGAGTTGAATTTGGGGTTTGAGCCAATTGGAATAACTGGGGCTTTGAAGAAACCTAATAAACCATTGATAATTCAGTGTAACTGAGAGCTGAGGTGAAGGAAGCCCACAAGCTGTATTTTCCTGATATAGCTGAGAAATATTGAACTCCATTTATAGGCAGTGCAGGATGAGTGAGGATAGTTGTCTGCAAGGACTGGAATTATCTGGGTAGATGCTGGAGTGCAGCCTCAGCAGCCTAATGCAATGTAATCTGTGGGAACTACATTGCATGTTGGCAGATAAGTGACAGAGTGGCTTTTGAGAGATTTAGCAAACTAGATATTTTGAGAATGAAGAACTGTAATTCCATGTAAAGGAGACAAAGTTTTTATAAGAGTTGGTGAGGCATATCTGGGGGAGGGAGGGGATGGTGGGGCAGGGTGGAAATGGTTGTGCTTTCTGTTGTAGACTAGATTAGATCCCCTCAAAATATTGCCTGGACCCTAATTTTCCCTGATTTTAAAGGTAGATATGAAGTGCCGCGTTCCACATGCAATGTGACTACTAAATGTTAAAACAATTTATTTGAACGCTCTAGTTAAATACAAGCAAAATAAAGAGGAATTTAGAATAACTGTCAGAAAACTTAACAGAATAATTAACTCTTCCAATTCAGTTGCATCCCATAAACACACCCCTGAGCAAAAAGGCAAATTGGACACTGATTCTTATCTGCAGTTCTCCAACTCGGGAAGGAAAAAACATCAGGAAGGTTCAGAGAAGCTTCCAAAACCTTTGAGACCCCAAAGCTTTCTGATGCTACTGAAAAAAAACCAAAACCGAGAAATGTGGATTTGAGAAACTTGGTCACACCCATTTAGTCTGTTTTTAAAAAAAACCCAAGGCCTCCCAAGCTGTTTACACAAGTCATATTCAGTCGCCAATTTGATGCCTCCAAAAAACCTAGACAAAATAAACTTTTAAAATGACAGCATCACATTTTTAATGTGTTCTGAGGTGTATTTGACTCAAACCCATAGTTAATTCATGATAAGTTTGGATATTAGAATACAAGTTGTATAAGTATTGTAGATTGTGTTATTTTGCTAATTTTGTGTATTGAAGTTTGCATTGCTCAGGACCATAGAATTATGTGACTTTGTTCTCTTAGTAAGTGCCTGGGATTATAAACTTTGTCTGATACACGTTACTGATCCCTATGCCAGATAGGCCATGCAAAAATACATCTTTTGGGGTTTTCTCTGCTTTTCACTCAATACACATCGTGGGAATGTCATTGCTACGTCATGCTCAGTCCACAGAGGCCAGTCAGGCCTCTTTAATGTCATTGCATCTGAACTGCATATGTCAAAAAAAAAGTCACTGATTTTGAGCAGTAATCTTGCCACTTGGTCAGGAGAGCAGGTAAAAATATTTAGGCCATTTATTTCCCAGCAACCTCAGGGAAGTTTTAAGTTCTTTGGAGCCTAGTATTGTTCAATTTTCCCTTGGCCTTGCAGCTTTGAATTAGTGTGAGTTTTGTCAGTTTGTTCTGCAAAAGATTTCTTGATTGCCTCTGAAATATTTGTCTGAAATAACTCCACAGAGGCCTGTCTCCTTTCACCAGGTCACCCTTTATTTACATGTGCATAGCACTTGACACTGGTCCAGCTTCCTCAGAGCTAACTCTGTGTGAACAGAGTTTCTGACTCTCCTGTTTTTATCTGTCAGCCTGGGCTCGCTGATTGTATCGGGTTAACAGCCCCAATCACGGAACTCCTATTCTGAGGTTGACGTTGCTGACCTTGTTACAATCACTACAGTAGCTTTTATGCGCAGCTGGTAAATATGAAATTGGCTGTGTTTCAAATGATAAATTGACATGAATCTTTTAATGGTGATGTTTTTCTCAGGATCAATGTGATCATATGTTAATATGATTGCCTAAAACAAGAAAATGGTGCTTTCTGCAGTTTAAAATTTAAATAGAAGTTGTCACCCCTTATATTGACATCAGACAGTAGGAATGTGAGATCAAAATAAACTCCTGTGCTAATCGACAGTGTTTCAGTGAACAAGTATACAATTGCCTTAGATCATTCAAAATGCTTTTCTTAAATTGCTATTATGCAATTTAAATATTCAAATAGAAAATAATTAAATTTATAAATACTATACACTGATTTGCCCATTGAGATTGACTAGGGGAACCCTTTTGACTAAGGATGGATAAACAGCTTTTATTTTATTCATTCTTGTTATGTGGTAGTTGCTAGCAAAACCACCATTCCTTGCCCAACCCTCACTGCAGCCCATGTGGTGAAAGTAGCCTGTACTTTCACAATGTTGTTGGCTAGAGAGTTGTGGATTTTGACCCAATGATGAAATATTAACATTACAAATATATGAAGTAGAAACAGAATTGGTATTCCACCTCAAAATCCCAGATGGCCGCCTCCTTGCACAATCGCAACTTCCCTTCCCATGTGATTGACGATGCCCTCCAGTTCATCTCCTCCACTTTATGCACCACTAACCTTGAACCCCACCTCTTCCCAATGTAACAAGGACAGAACTCCCCTGGCCCTCACCTTCCACCCCACAAACCTCCGCATACAATGCATCATCATTCGCCACCTCCAAACAGACCCCACCACCAGAGACATATTTTCCTCCCCATCCCTACCTGCATTCCAAAAAGACCATCCTTTCGTGACTCCCTCGTCAGGTCCACATCCCCCACCAACCAACAAACCCCACTTCTGGCACCTTTTCCTGTCACCGGAGGAAGTGCAAAACCAGCGTCCACACCAATCTCCTCACCTCCGTCCAAGGGCCCAAAGGATCTGTTCGTGTCCATCAGAAATTTATCTATGCCTCTACCAATGTCGTCTACAGTAACCATTGCACCCGGTGTGGTCTCCTCTATATCGGAGAGACAGGACACCTTAGAGTCAGAGTCGTAGAGATGTACAGCATGGAAACAGACCCTTTGGTCCAACCCGTCCATGCCGACCAGATATCCCACCCCAATCTAGCCCCACCTGCCAGCACCTGGCCCATATCCCTCCAAACCCTTCCTATTCATGTACCCATCCAAATGCCTCTTAAATGTTACAATTGTACCAGCCTCCACCACATCATCTGGCAGCTCATTCCATACACGTACCACCCTCTGTGTGAAAAGGTTGCCCCTTAGGTCTCTTTTATATCTTTCCCCTCTCACTCGAAACCTATGCCCTCTAGTTTTGGACTTCGCGACCGCAGGGAAAAGACTTTGCCTATTTACCCTATCCATGCCCCTCATAATTTTGTAAATCTCTATAAGGTCACCCCTCAGCCTCCGACACTCCAGGGAAAACAGCCCCAGCCTGTTCAACCTCTCCCTGTAGCTCAAATCCTCCAACCCTGGCAACATCCTTGTTAGTCTTTTCTGAACCCTTTCAGGTTTCACAACATCTTTCCGATAGGAAGGAGACCAGAATTGCATGCAATATTCCAACAGTGGCCGAACCAATGTCCTGTACAGCCGCAACATGACCTCCCAACTCCTGTACTCAATACTCTGACCAATAAAGGAAACCATACCAAACGCCGTCTTCACTATTCTATCTAAATGCAACTCCACTTTCAAGGAGCTATGAACCTGCACTCCAAGGTCTCTTTGTTCATCAACACTCCCTAGGACCTTACCATTAAGTGTATAAGTCCTGCTAAGATTTGCTTTCCCAAAATGCAGCACCTCGCATTTATCTGAATTAAACTCCATCTGCCACTTCTCAGCCCATTGGCCCATCTGGTCCAGATCCTTACTAACTGTACCTCTTATGCTCACATCCAAATCATTTATGTAAATGACAAAAGGTAGAGGGCCCAGTACCAATCCTTGTGGCACTCCACTGGTCACAGACCTCCAGTCTGGAAAACAACCCTCCACCACCGCCCTCTATCTTCTACTTTGAGTCAGTTCTGTATCCAAATGGCTAGTTCTCCTGTATTCCATGAGATCTAACCTTGCTAATCGGTCTCCCATGGGGAACCTTGTCGAACGCCTTACTGAAGTCCATACAGATCACATCTACTGCTCTGTCCTCATCAATCTTCTTTGTTACGTCTTCAGAAAAACTCAATCAAGTTTGTGAGACATGATTTCCCACGCACAAAGCCACGTTGACTATACCAAAACAGCCCTTGCCTTTCCAAATACATGTCCATCCTGTCCCTCAGGATTCCCTCCAACAACTTGCCCACCACTGAGGTCAGGCCCACCGGTCTTTAGTTCCCTGGCTTGTCTTTACCGCCCTTCTTAAACAGTGGCACCACGTTTGCCAAGCTCCAGGCACCTCATCTGTGACTGTCGATGATACAAATATCTCAGCAAAAGGCCCAGCAATTACTTCTCTGGCTTCCCACAGAGTTCTCGGGTACACCTGATCAGGTCCTGGGGATTTATCCACCTTTAACCGTTTCAAGACATTCAGTACTTCCTCCTCTGTAATCTGGACATTTTACAAGATGTCACCATCCCTACAGTCTATATCTTCCATATCCTTTTCTACAGTAAATACTGATGCAAAATATTCTTTTAGTAACTCCCCCATTTTCTGTGGCTCCACACAAAGGCCACTTTGCTGATGTTTGAGGGGCCTATTCTCTCCCTAGTTACCCTTTTGTCCTTCATATATTTTTTAAAACCTTTGGATTCTCCTTAATTCTATTTGCCAAAGCTATCTCATGTCCCCTTTTTGCCATCCTGATTTCCCTGTTAAGTATACTCCTACTTTCTTTATACTCTTCTAAGGATTCACTCGATCTATCTTGTCTGTACCTGACACATGCTTCCTTCTTTTTCTTAACCAAACCCTCAATTTCTTTAGTCATCCAGCATTCCCTATACCTACTAGCCTTCCCTTTCACCCTGACAGGAATATACTTTCTCTGGATTCTTGTTATCTCATTTCTAAAGGCTTCCCATTTTCCAGCCGCCCCTTTACCTGCGAACATCTGCCTCCAATTAGCT
>NC_057720.1:69090961-69146321 GCF_004010195.1 Chiloscyllium plagiosum | reverse complement strand
TATGGCAGTCCCAGTCTATGTTTGGAAAGTTAAAATCCCCTATCATAACTACCCTATTATTCTTACAGATAGCTGAGATCTCCTTATAAGTTTGTTTCTCAATTTCCCTCTGACTATTGGGGGGTCTATATTACAATCCCAATAAGGTGATCATCCTTTTCTTATTTCTCAGTTCCACCCAAATAACTTCCCTGGATGTATTTCTGGGAATATCCTCCCTCAGCACAGCTGTAATGCTATCCCTTATCAAAAATGCCACTCCCCCTCCTCTCTTGCCTCCCTTTCTGTCCTTCCTGTAGCATTTGTATCCTGGAACATTAAGCTACTAGTCCTGCCCATTCCTGAGCCATGTTTCTGTAATTGCTATGATATCCCAGTCCCATGTTCCTAACCATGCCCTGAGTTCATCTGCCTTCCCTGTTAGGCCCCTTGCATTGAAATAAATGCAGTTTAATTTATTAGTCCTACCTTGTCCCTGCCTGCCCTGACTGGTTGACTCACTTCTATTCTCAGCTGTACCCATCTTAGATCGATCTCTTTCCTCACAATCTCCCTTGGTCCCACCCCCCCCACCTTACTAGTTTAAATCCTCCCGAGCAGTTCTCGCAAATTTTCCTGCCAGTATATTAGTCTCCTTCCAATTTAGGTGCAATCCATCCTTCTTGTACAGATCCCTTCTACCCCAAAAGAGATTCCAATGTTCCAAAAATGTGAATCCTTCTCCCAAACACCAGCTCTTCAACCATGCATTCATCTGCTCTATCCTCCCATTCCTGCCCTCACTAGCTCGTAGCACTGGGGGTAATCCAGATATTACTACCCTTGGGGACCTCCATTTTAAATTTCTGCCTAACTCTCTGTATCTCCCTTCAGAGTCTCAACCTTTTCCCTTCCAGTGTCGTTGGTTCCAATGTGGTCAATGACCTCCTGCTGGCCCCCCTCCCCCGTGAGAACATTCTGCCCCCTCTCTGAGACATCTTTGATCTTTGCACCAGGGAAACAACACACCATTCTGCTTTTTCTCTGCTGGCCACAGAAATGTATGTCTGTACCTCTGACTACACAATCCCCTAACACAATTGATCTCTTGGAAGCCGACGTACCCCTCGTTGCATTAGAGCCAGTCTCAATACCAGAAACTTGGCTCTTCGTGCTACGTTCCCCTGAGAATCTATCACCCCATACATTTTCAAAACAGCATACCTGTTTGAAATGGGTACACCTACAAAAGACTCCTGCAATAGCTGCCTACCTCTCGTACCCTTCAGGGAGTTAACCCATCTATGTGACTGTATCTGAGACTTTCCCCCCCTTCCTATAACTGCCATCCATCACACACTGTTGCTGTTGCAAATTCCTTATCGCTTCTATGTGTCCCTCTAACCGATCCACTTGATCTGATAAGATTCGCATCCAACAGCATTTATGGCAGATATAATCCGCAGTAATTCTTAAAGAGAAGATGTACATCTGCACCCACCAACCCCACCACCCCATGTCTGAACATTTCACTCCCCCTCCCATTCTGTCAAGGACATGCAGGTCCTGGGCCGCCTCCACCTCCAAACCCTTTCCACCCGACAACTGGAGGAAGAGTGACTCATATTCCACCTTGGACCCTGCAACCACACCAGATTAATGTGGATTTCAACAGTTTCCTCATTTCTCCTCCCAACATTATTCCAGTCCCAAGCCTCCAACTCAGCACCACTCTCTGCACCTGTGCAGTACTCCCCCCTCTGACCTATCACCTTCTCCCTCCCCTTCATCCACCTATTGCTTTCTGAGCTACCTCACGCCTAAACCCCACCCCCTCCTATTTATCTTTCAGCCACGACCAACAAGCCTCATTCCTGATTAAGGGCTTATGTCCGAAATGTCGATTTTCTTGCTCCTCTGCTGCCTGACCTGCTCTCAACAAGAATCTATCTAACTCCACTTTAAAACGTTCAATAACCCTCCTTCCATTGTTCTCTAACAAAACGAATTCAATGGGCAATTACTTTGAGTGCAGAAAATTCGTCCTCATTTCCATCTTAAATCGGAAACTTTAAATTTTAAATAATTTCCTCTAGTTCTAGTTTTCCGCATAAAGGGAATCATCTTGTCCACTGGCACCCCGTCAAGTCCACTTCGGACCTTTTTTATGTTTCAGTAAGATCACCTCTCATTCTTTTAAGTTCACATGGATACAGTGGCCCAGCCTGTCTAATCTTTCCTTCAAAGACACCCAAGTTATGTTAACCTTCTGTGAACTGTTGCATATGTAATTGTTTTTCCTTAATTAAGGAGACCAAAACTGTACACAGTATTCTGGATGTGATTTTATGCAACACTCTGCCCGCTTCTAGCAACATTCCCTGACTTTTACATTATATTCCCTTTACAATTGACAACAATATTCCAGTTACCATCTTAATGACTTGCTGTATCTGTAGACAAAACTTTAGCGATTCCTGTACCAGAACTTTTAGACCTCTTTGTACTGCAGAGTTCTGCAATTGTTTTGCCATTTAACCAACATATTCTAACTGCCAAAGTTAATCAGTTTACATTTTCCCAAACTGCATCTTTTGTCTACTCGCTTAACCTATTGTGATCCCTTTGTAGATTCCATATGTCCTTCCCATATTTTACTTTCATACCTATATATTTAGATTAGATTAGAGTGTGGAAACAGGCCCTTCAGCCCAACAAGTCCACACCGACCGCCGAAGCGGAACCCACCCATACCCCTACATTTACCCCTTACCTAACACTACAGGCAATTTAGTATGGCCAATTCACCTGACCCTGCACATCTTTGGATGGTGGGAGGAAACCGGAGCACCCGGAGGAAACCCACGCAGACACTGGGAGAACGTGCAAACTCCACACAGTCAGTCGCCTGAGGCGGGAATTGAACCCGGGTCTCTGGCGCTGTGAGGCAGCAGTGCTAACCACTGCCACCGTGCCGCCCACGAATATGACTCTATCTTTGTGTCAGCGAATTTATCTTGCTAGCTCCATAAATCTTTACCTACATGTAAAAGTACCAATGAGGGCATTTAATGTGTCTACCTTGGAGAGGTTGTTGTGATGAAGTGGTAGTGCCTCTAACCCTGCACCAAGAAGCATGGGTTCAAGCCCCACCTGCTTCAAAGGTTTGTAACAATCTCTGAAAAGGATAATTAGAAACTGTGTCAAGCTAAGAGTATGTTGTGTGAACTCAAATATTCCAGTGGTACATCAAAATATGCTGCAAAACCTACTACCAAAATTTTTAATTACAAGAGCTGTGCCTTACACCACTATAACTATTAATATGTAAAACAAATTAAATTTCAAATTGCCATGCAAAACTAATACACATTTGCCTGTACTTTTTAAATTGCAAAACTAAACCATTTTAAAACATGTCTTTGAATAAAAACTTTTTAACCGGAAAGTACATTTGTTAGCCCAGGTTTACGTTAGCTTGAATCGTAATCAGTGAGAAACTGTAAACGTGGCATTTGACTGGCTATTTTCTTTACATATGAAGAGATTCTGTAAACACATTCTAACCAAACATAATTTAATTCTTCGATAAGCCAAAATAACTAATTGTTTAAAATTAACTCACACCTACACTGATGTGGCACCTTATCAAACGTCTTTTAGAAATCCAGGTATGTAATATCTACATGTTCTTCTTTTTCCATGGTATTCATTACTTTCTGAAAGAAAAACTGTTGGTCAACTGTGGTTTTCCTTTCGCAACAAAATATGTTTATTCTGCTTGATTACATTTGATTTTCCAAGTGTCTTGCTATAACCTTAATAGATGCAAGCATTTTCCCTATGATTGGTGTTTGGCTAACTGGTCTGTAGTTATCTGCTTTCTTGCATAAAGGAGTGACGTTTGCGATTTTCCAATCTGATGGCATCATTCCAAAAGTTCAGAAATTTTTGAAAATTACAATCAAAGCATCTCCTATCTCCACAACCATTTCTTTTGGGACCTTGGAATGATGTGCATGAGGTTCTGGTGATTTGTTAGTTCTAATAGTTTGTCAGTCCCCTCTTGATGATTTGTTTTAAGCTTCTTCCTCCCTTTTACCTCTTGATTTACAAATATTTCTGGGGTATTATTTGTGTTTTATTTTACTGTGAATTCAAACACCATGTTTGTTCAGTGGTTCTCACATTTCCTATTGGTCCATTATTAATGCCCAAGGCACATGCTGTTAGAGAATGACAATAAATCTTCAAGCTGGAGTGGTATCTAATACAGAGGAACTTGGAAGCGACGGTCTCTGTGCGCTCTTGTTGTGCTTGTCCATTTTGATTGGCTTGTGAGGTGATATTGATGAAATACATCCTCTAAGTGATACACACTACAGAGTGTAATGGAGTGGTGGTGGCAGAGGAAGCAGGCGTTTAAGGTGGGAGATGAGCTGCTTATCGCATGAGCAAGCTGGTGGGAGTAGTGAATTATTTTGTCTATTCACCTCTGGAATTTGAGTTTGAGTTCAATAATATTTAACACCTGTTATAAGTAGGCAGGCAAAATAACTTTGTTTAGACCCCTTCAGTTGCTCTAGATGTGCTTCTGCTCTATTATTTAAAATCACCACCCTATGTAATTATTTAATAAAATATTTACTTGCAGTATTAGAAGCACTGAAGCATATTGCTAGTATCTTTTCCTTGTAATACAGAAATATTTACTTTATAATAATAGAACAGTCACCTTGTACCATTCAGATGCTGACCTCAGAACCACAAAATATTGACTAGATTCTCATTCCACGAAAATAACTCTTTGTATTATGATCATATATAATTGCACAGTATAATTGAACACCATACTAAGAGACTTTTCCCAACTAACCAACTGCAGCTTCTGTATGTGTAACATTGATCTTCCTCATTAATTAATGTTATATCGTTGTACCTGGAATTGAACAGCTTTTGCTATAAGTGGAATCCACAGCATTTTCTTACCTGGTGCTTAATTGAGACTCCCTGTTTTACTGTCCTGCATTGTGAATTAAAACATTTTCAGTAATTTGGAGCAAACAATATTCATCCCATTTCCTTCGAACTAAATGTTGACCTGTCTTTCATTTTCCATAAACTCCAGATCATATAAAACTCTGCTGCCTGTACCTTATCCTACCTGTCATCCCTCTTTTCACCAATCTATGTAGAATTCTGGAATATAAATGATCAATATTGTGTTGAAAATCCCATCTTTACTTCCATACCCCCCTCCAATCTGCTTTATTTTCAATCTCCTGGAACATTGTCTTTCTGCATCCTCTTAAACTCCACCAGGTTTTGGTCATGTTTTTTGATAACTCACTCCTTTTAGCTCAGTACATTTTTGATTAGTCTTCTGTGAGGTACTTGCGTTAAAGTTGCTTTGTAATTGTTTAACTCCTGTGCTGAATTTATTAAATTTTAATATATGCTGTTGTTCAAGAACAAGAATATAGTAGTGATAAGTGGCTGCAGAAGAACTGCAAAATTATAGTTTCAGGTTTGTGGAACAATTTTGCAGTTTATTGAACAGCTAATTCCTAACATGAATGTAAAAACGTTGTTACCACAGTCTTACCAGACCACAGGGCTGCACTCTCTTTTGGCAGAGAGAGAGAAAAGACTGGTGTTGGTTTAACCTGAGGGTCACCACACCTCAGGGGAAGGGAGAGGCTAAGAAGAGTTCTCATGGTAACCTCAGCTAGTGCAGGAAGTGAATCTAGCTGTCTAGCCAACTGAGCTAACTGGCCTTTATCGTAAATTATTGCTTTTGCTGAAGAGGCAGAAATAGCTGAGGTGCAGTCACCAATGAATATGTGAACTCAGTAAATTTCAAGGGAATCCTTTTGGAAACCAGTGCAGAAATATTAATTTGAGTCATCCACAAGCCTAATGAAAATCAAAAGGTGTACCTTTGGTTCTTGCTCTCTGATCATTCCAAATACTGCATTTCTTTTAAAAAGAAAATAATTTCAATGATTTCAAATTAAGGAGCAATAAGAAATGGATCAGGTTATATCCAGTTTGATGCAGATGAAGACAACTGTGTCAAATTCCAGAAAATATAGAACAGACGTGGTATGATTTTCTCGGAAATTGAGTATGGTTAGCAAGGCTGCCAGTTATCATTGCTTTTGTGAACATATTGGTGAATCAGCATCTTCACCTGCTGCCATCAAGACTTGAATATACTGTACCATGCTTAATGATGCATTAGCAGTATCCTTCTTTAGAAAAGTCCAGGTTGTTTTGTTAAAATGTGTGTTTCGTCAACATAAATTTGCTGTAATGTGATTGACAATTTGGGGAAGCTGTTTCTAAAGCACGAAATTTCTGTAACGCAGGGTTGCACAATGAAGCAACCGTCGTGTTACAGAAGAACTGACTATTGTTTCAAGGACCACAACACTGTCTACCTCAGTAAGAAGATCTGCTTTTGAACTTAATTGCTTCCACTCTTTCTTTTGATCACCTTGTTGCTTTGTAAACGTTTATACAATAATTTTGGATTTTCTGGTGCTCATCTATTGTTACATTCATTTTCTGCCCCTCTTATTCCCTTTCTTAGATTTCCTTTGTCCTTTCTGTATTCAGATTGTTTCTTAACTATATTATCAATTGTATATTTGTCAAGTGTCTATTTTAGTCACTGTCAGTGGCTGATTCTGTTTTGTTTTCCATTGTTCAATTATTGTGTTATGATTGGTGTACTAATCCATTCAGGTGATCACATGATCTTTAATTTTTTGCTTACCTACTTTTGATCCTAATCCATCTGAGAGTCTTATTTTTAAGTTTCTGAAATCAGCCAGCTTCTAATACAGTTCCCTCCCACCCCTGCCAGATAAATTGTTTTCCACTGCTCGAACTATAATAAAATTACAATCATTGTTACACCATGTTCTTCCATAAGAAGGTACTCCACTTGCTCCTCTTCATATCCATGAACCTGAGTCTGCATATTTCCTTCCTCATTGGGCTGGTACTAATCAGGCAAGTTCTCTTGTACATGTTTCAGAAACTTCTCCCACTATCTTCAGAACACACTTCCTGTGTGCGCTCCTGCTGTACTGGGTATTCTAGGTTGTGGCGATCAGAAGTTTGCAAGTGTCTGAATGAAAGAGAGTCAAAGATGTACAGCATGGACGCGGACCCTTCGGTCCAACTCGTCCATGCCGACCAGATATCCTAATCCAGTCTAGTCCCACTTGCCAGCACCTGGCCCATATCCCTCCTAAACCCTTCCTATTCAGATACCCATCCAGATGCCTTTTAAACATTGCAATTGTACTAACCTCCACCACTACGTCTGGCAAATGAGCTGCCAGAAGAAGTAATGGAGGCTGCACCCAAATGTTTTAGGGTGGGGTATTCGATCAGATTCTAGGCTTGCTTTTTGTAGACGTTTGGAGCCTTTAGAAAGTGGAGAGGTGAATCAATCCTGGCAGAACACCTAGCCTTTGACCTATTCTATTAGCCATAGCATTTTTATGGCTAGTCCAGTTGTGTTCCTGGTCAGTTCCCAAAATCAAGGTCTTCCTTCCCCTTTGATAGCTAATTAGGAATTACACATCCGGTAGACCTGTCTATTGGAAGTGCCTCTTGTGTATTGCTTTCCTATTACTTCTCAGATGATGAGTGAATAACTTTAGTCTGTTTTAAATTGAATTCCTCAGCTTTCACTGACTAGAATTTCGATGAACATTCCATCTGTCTTTATTTGGGAACTTTCTAAAGTAAAGGAAAAAAGATGTTATTTTTCAGTTCTGTGAAGATCTGACTATACATCAGAAAATAATTTTAAACGAAAAGGAAAACAGCATTTCTCAGGAGTCATGTGACTTTTAATAAATGAACAGCAAGCCAACGAGAGTGTTAAGTATTTGCTGATTTGCATTTCAAAATCCAGGGGAGAGAAAAGGGGTCAGAAGCAGGTTGATTCAGAGAGATGTACTTCGCAGCAGCAGCAGCAGCAGTGTTGTTATTAACAGTCCAAACAGGCAAACAGGACTGGGGGGGAAAGGTCCTGAGTTCCATAGAAAAGAGCTAGAAACGGAAGGGGAGGAAGACATAAAGTTCAAAAACCCATATTAAGGAATAAATGAGCTGAGTTAGCAGTTTGTTCAAAGGTTGGGGGGGGGGGGGGGGAAACTACTAATTAAAGAAAATATCGAACAAATGCAGACATTTTGGAAAAAGATACCAATTACAATCATGTCACTGGAACAAGGAGCTTTAGCATGGAGACCAGAGTAATCCTTTCCTGAGGTTTGGGGACTTGTGCGGATGTTGTTGAGAAATGGAATTGAATCTTTCCTCATTTCATAATGAGATCATTTCAAACAGTTTTTTATATAATAGTGTTTTTCTTTTGTATAATAAACTCATGTTATTTTGTTTAAAAAGTACATTGGCAGCCTTTTGTGATCACGTTCAATGACCGGAATCCACTCTAGTCAAAAATAAAAATAAAACTTATATTCTGTCAAACCAGATCTCCTTCCAGAGCCTTACTGGTCCACTTTTCCCATCAGTTGGGACCATAACAGAGTTAATGATTGGTATTTGGTCTTGTGGACTCCCCAGAAATCAGCATCGAGGTCTGATTGCCTAGTACAGTACAGCCATGTACATGTGCTCAGTACTAGGCCAGAACAAATTTTATTTGATTGAAATGTGAGAGTTTGAAACCAAACAGCATCTGGCATAGAAAATCAAGTTTAGGAAGTATATCATTCAGTATTGTAAACCCAGTGTATTGATAGTAAATCACATTCTCATAATCTGTTGCAGATCTGCAGATTAAATCCCAATGTTGAAGCAACGATTTAAGTAAACACTAATTTAATTAACCCATTTTAGTGAAAATCAATATTCTGGGTTAAGTAGGGCGTTATTGTGTTACAAGTCTCTGTGACAAATGTATCAGAGCTGCATTGTTTAGCTCAAAAGAAAGCAGAAAGAAAGTTTGTTACCTTAACAGAATACGTTCTATTCTGAATTGTGTTTGCTTGATTCAATTCAATTATAAATGGGACCGACTATTCACTTGTGAATACTGCAATAATGGGAAGAAAATCAGGAAAAAAAAATCCATCTGTTTTTCATTACTTCTATAAAATTGCACACAACAGACTCAAAGTTGGCTCATGTGGAGCCATTATTTGAGAAAGATGGTAAGGAAGAGCCAGGGAACTATAGACTGATGAACCTGACACCAGTGGTGGCTATGTTGTTTGAGGGGATTCTGAGGTACAGAAGTTACATGCATTTTCAAAGGCAAGGACTGATTAGGGATGGTCAACTTGGCTTTGTGCATGAGAAATTATGTCTCACTAACTTGAGTTCTTTTGGAGAAGTGACAGAGAAGGTTGGTGAAGTCAGAGCGTAACATTCAGTAAGGACTTCAGTAGGACGTTCGACAAGGTTCCGCCTGGTAGACTGGTAAGTAAGGTTAGATTACATGAAATCCAGGGGAGCTAGACTATTGGATACAAAATTGAATTGAAAGTTGGAGATAGGGTATTAATGGAGAGTTGTTTTTTCACACTGGAAGCCTGTTTTTCATCTTATGTAAATGATTTGGATGTGAATATGGGGGATATGGTTCGTAAGTTTGCAGATGACACCAAAAAGGGTGGTAGTGGACAATGAAGGTTACAGAATATAATGGGACCTTGATCAGATGGGCCAATGGCCTGAGGAGTAGAACATGCAACACTTATCTGAATTAAATTCCATTTTGGTAAGGCACATAAGGGCAGTACCTCTACAGTTAATGGTAGGCCCGAGGGAGTGTTGCCAAACAAAGAGACTTAAGGATGCAGGTGTTCAGTTCCTTGAGAAGAGGTTGACAGGCTGGTAAAGAAGGCATTTGGAGCACTTACCTTCATTGGTCACTGCATTGAACTTAAGAGTTGGGATGTCATGCTGTGGCTCTACTGCACATTGGTTAGGTCACTTGTGGAATACTGCCTACAACTCTGGTCTCTCATCTACAGAAAACATGTTAAACGTGAAAGGTTTCAGAAAAGATTTACAAGGATGCAGCTGAGATCGGAGGCGTGGAGCTATAGGGAGAGGCTGAATAGGCTGGGACTATTTTCCCTGGAGCATCCCAGGCTGAGGGGTGACCTTAGAGATTTATAAAGTCATGAGAAACTTGGATCAGGTGAATAGCCAAAGTCTTTTTCTCAGGGCAGGAGAGTATAGGTTTAGGATGAGAGGGGAACGATTTAAAAGGGACCTGAGGGGCAACTTTTCCACACAGAAGGTGGTGTGTGTATGGAATGAGCTTCCAGAGGAGGCAGGTACAATGACATCATTTAAAAGACATCTGGATGGGTACATGAATAGGAAGGGTTTAGAGGGATTTGAGCCACATGCTGGCAAATATAAGCAAACTCTGTAATGGTGGGGCCACCAGCGAGCTTCTGCTGGGATCAAAGCAGGGGAAGGGTTGGCTGTGTGTGGGATTTGGGTCATGTGGAGAGGGGGTCAAGGGGAATCGATAGCAAGAGCAGCGAGTAACTCTCAACCAGGATCCCCTTATCCCAAGGTGCAGTCTGCAGGCAGGATATCTGATTGAATGACCTGCGCTCTCCCCAGAAGAGACTATAAGCTGGGCTTGCTGACATGTATGCAGCATACCTGTGGCTCTGTTATACCTGCCTCTGCATGAAGCCTTAAGTGGTCATTAATTTGCTACTTTCGTGCCTTCAGTGGTAGCAAGGTTGGGGAGATTGTGACCAAGGCCATTCTGCACAAAATACAATTGCAGCAGAGACAGGGGATTAAGGTATGCCATTGTCTTGCCGAATTAAATGTCCTTCCCACTTCCAAGCTTATGGCAGCAAGAGCAGAAGATGTTGCCCAGCATCTGTCTGCTACAAGTTTTGATATGGAGTTATTTATTTCTTAATCTAAATTATAAATGGAAATTAATGCAATAGTCCCACCCATTCTTGGGCTGCACTGCTTTCTACCTTTCCCCAATTTTGTATAACTACTCTTCATTCCAAATTTTTTTTTTAGTCAGTTTGCTATCTATTCAGCAATTTGTCTCTTGACTCTCCCATTGCTATCTTTTATCATGAACCTCTTTCTATCCATTCTGCCAAAGTACATTGATTCACACTATTCCATCTACCACTTGTCACCTCATTCTGTTAGCTGGTTTATGACCTGTTGCAGGCATTTTGTATCATACGCACTGCTTGCTGTTCCTCCAAGTTTGGTATCATTGACAAATTTTAAAACTTTACTCCATATTCCAAGATCCATTACTGAAGACCTTTGCAATAGTGCTATTCTCGTCCATGCCTTCTGCACTACCTTCAATGCTTTGGCTTGTTTTCACAAGTTTGTTGCCCAAAATTGAACAAACTACTCCAACTGAGGCATAATCAGTGAGGCACGTTCAGTGTAATTTCCCCATTTTGTGTTTTATTCCTGTTACCAAGGATCAAAAATGCTTTTTAGCACCACCTCAACTTGTTCAACCATCATCAATCATTTGTGTGAGTACGTGTTTATTTATGTAAAATAAAATTGTGCCCCAGCAAAATACTGTTTTAAAATGACATTTTCAGTGGAAAAAAAAATGCTAGTTACAAAGCTGATTCAGTGGTGTGGATAAATATTTCCACATACTTTATATAAAGTCATCAGGGAAGGACTTTAGTCCTATCTATTTGGCCTTGTGAAGTTTCCAATAGCCAAATCATAATTTTATATTTTGTAAGGCGTTTGTCCATCCCCATGCTGATTCTTTCTGATTTCTAGAGTTTACTTAGGAATTTGAATAGAGAACATTGCCAAAGACTGCATGCACATAGACATCTCATTAATGAAATTGGGGATGAATTATTTAAATACAGCATAGACTGATTATTATTCATGTACTGCTGTCTATGTGAATATTGACATACAACATATGACATTTAATGAATATTTAATAATGACTGATGTGCAGTCTACTATTTATAAGTAATGAAAAGTTGAACTTCTGTATCTGTAAAAATATACCTTCAGTATATAAATGCAGCATCAACTCTCAATATGATTCCTGGTTGGGTAGTACACAGCCATTTGGGTTGATACCTCATGAGAATTAAGGTGAACGCAGTATGTAATCTGGTTTATAAAACATTCAGATTAGGGTGAGAGGGGAAAGATATAAAAGAGACCTATGGGGCAACTTTTTTACGCAGAGAGTGGCACGTGTATGGAATGAGCTGCCAGAGGATGTGGTGGAGGCTGGTACAATTGCAACATTTCAGAGGCATTTGGATGGGTATATGAATAGGAAGGGTTTGGAGGGATATGGGCCAGGTGCTGGCAGGTGGGACTAGATTGGGTTGGGATATCTGGTCGCCATGGACGGGTTGGACCAAAGGGTCTGTTCCCATGCTGTACATCTCTATGACTCTATTATGTAAACCTACAGCCTCAATTTTTAAATTTCATAAATGGGACCTATCCTTTTTGTATTTTCCTCCTATTGAGACTGAAAATTTGTTCCCTTAGTGCTACTTCAAGTGACATTACATATACTTATGTTCCTTCTGTAGAGGAAGGTAGATAGCCATGTGACCTCCACAGCTTTCTTCAGGAGAAATAACTGTTGGGAAAGATTAGCCACAGCTGTATCCTGACTATTGCGTTACTGTTTCTTGGGAAAAATATTACAGTTTCAGTTTCGCAATGTCATTAGGGTTCTTGCATGACTCACCCATACTTACAATCCAGAGGTTGTGGGTTCACCTCCCACCATGGGGAATCTTGGTATAAGTGAGATGGCAACACATCTACCCATCCAGATGCGTTTTAAATGTTCTGAAAATTGATTACATTTATTTTGGGTAATATTGGTCATGCTGTTAATTTCAGCAGAGGTCAAATTCGGTGGATCTGAAAGCCGAATGTTCTGTCTTCCAAAGCAGCAGTTCCTATAGCTTCTGGTTTAGAGTCATAGAGTCACAGAAACCGACCCTTTGGTCCAACTTGTTCATACCAACCAGATATCCCAACACAATCTAGTCCCACTTGCCAGCACCTGGACCATATCCCTCCAAACCCTTCCTATTCATCTACCTATCCAGATGCCTTTTAAATGTTGCAATTGTACCAGCCTCCACCACTTCCTCTGGCAGCTTATTGCATACACATACCACCTTCTGAGTGAAACAATTGCCCCTTAGGTCTCTTTTATATCTTTCCCCTCTCATTCGAAACCTATGACCTCTAGTTCTGGACTCCCCCACCCAGAGAAGGTCTGTGAAGGTCACCTCTCAGCTGCCGATGCTCCAGGGAAAACAGCCTGAGCCTATTCAACCTCTCCCTATAGCAATATTCTCCAACCTTGGCGACATCCTTGTTAATCTTTTCTGAATCCTTTCAAGTTTCACAACATCTTTCTGATAGGAAGGAGACCAGAATTGCATGCAATATTCCAACAGTGGCCTCACTAATGTCCTGTACAGCCACAACATGACCTTCCAACTCCTGTACTCAATACTCTGACCAAGAAAGGAAAGCATACCAAACGTCGTCTTCACAATCTTATCTACCTGCAATTCCACTTTTTTCAAGGAGGTATGAACCTGCACTCCAAACTCTCTCAATTCAGCAACACACCCAAGGACCTCACCATCAAGTGTATAAGTCCTACTCGGGTTAGCTTTCCCAAAATGCAGCATCTCGCATTTATCTAAATTAAACTCCACCTGATCAAGATCCCGTTGTAATCTGAGGTAACCTTCTTCACTGTCCACTATACCTCCAATTTTGGTGTCATCAGCAAACTTACTAACTATACCTCTTAGACTCACATCCAAATCATTTATAGAAATGATGAAAATTAGTGGGCCCAGCACCGATCCTTGTGGCACTCCACTGGTCACAGGCCTCCAGTCTGAAAAACAACCTGCCACCACCACTCTCTGTCTTCTACCTTTGAGCCAGTTCTGTATCCAAATGGCGAGTTCTCCCTGTCTGCCATGAGATCTAACCTTGCTCATCAGTCTCCCATGGGGAACCTTGTCGAATGCCTTACTGAAGTCCATATAGATCGCATCTATTGCTCTGCCCTCATCAATCCTCTTTGTTACTTTTTCAAAAAACTCAATCAAGTTTGTGAGACATGATTTCCCATGCACAAAGCCATGTTGACTATTCCAAAACAGTCCTTGCCTTTTCAAATACATGTACATAGAGTCATAGAGATATACAGCATGGAAACAGACACTTCGGTCCAACCCAAAAAGTCTTTGTCTATTTATCCTATCCATGCCCCTCATAATTTTGTAAACCTCTATAAGGTCACCCCTCAGCCTCCGACGCTGCAGGGAAAACAGCCCCAGCCTGTTCAGCCTCTCCCTGTAGCTCAGATCCTCCAACCCTGGCAACATCCTTGTAAATCTTTTCTGAACCCTTTCAAGCTTCACAACATCTTTCCAATAAGTTCCCTCCAACAGCTTTCCCACCACTAACATCAGGTTCACGGGTCTATAATTCCCTGGCTTGTCCTTACCACCTTTCTTAAACATTGGCACCACCTTAGGCAACCTCCAGTCTTCTGGCACCTCACCTGTGACTATTGATGATACAAACATTCTGGGTAATCCAAGATGGAGGACGGGAAAGATTTCTGGCTGTACCAGCTGCTCCTTTTTTGAGGTATTTTGAGTGTAGGAGGTGATTTCCTCAAATTCCAGGAGCAGCAATTACAATTTTATATGCTGTTGCATTGTTTCAGAACTTTGGAGATTTAAAGAGCTAATTTCAGTCACTTTTCAGGTTGTAAGAATATCACGAAACAAAGCTAAACTTTGAAACTTTTGATACTGCCCTTGATTTTGGGCTGTGCTTCCAGCTCCTGTCTGAAGAGCTGCTGTGAGCAATCCTCATTTCAATAGAATCCGTACAGCTTGGAAGCAGGCCATTCAACCCATCGAGTCCACACCAGTCCTCCAAAGAGAATCCCACCCACACCAACCCTTCTATCCTAGCCATTTCAACCTGCTCACTCTATTAGCCTGTATGTACCCAGACACTATGGCCAATCTATCTAACTTGCACACCTTTGGACTGTCGGAAGAAACCCACGCAGACTTGGGGAGAACATGCAAATTCTACACAAACAGTCGCCTGAGGGTGGATTCGAACGCAGGTCCCTGGTGCTGACCACTAAGCCACCATGTTAACCCATTTTCAAGCTGAGCAGGTCAAAGCTTATATCTTTCCAGACTATGTAATTTGTTTGAAAGTATCTGATAATTCCAGATATATCAAATACAAAAAGGGAAACTTTTATTTTTTCAGCTGGATAGCACATCAGTTGTTATGAGAGTTAACTAATTATTACAATAGTTTTGATGGGATGCAGGAGTGAATATTGACTCTGCTACGCTCAACAGTGCATTCCATTTTGTTTTGCAGTGTGGACACAGGAAACCTGTATTATTTCTAGCAAATTTAGAAGATTTTATTTTTACTGCATTTGTTTTGAGCACTGTGAACAGATCTGGAAACTTCTGTGATTTTCTACATTAAAATAGATAAGCATTTAAAATTGTCTTTTGTCTAATAAAAATGAAGTACAATAGAAAACTAAGAGCAACAAAATTTAACAGGGATTATTTGTTGTAATTAGATTACACTACATCTCATTTCCTACAGTCAATTAAATTGTGTTTCGAAAGAGCTTGTTAAAATTCTTTCTCAGGATTTGGTTGTCATTGGAACGTTTCTGTTCCCCAATGCCCTGAGAAAGTGGTGGTGGACCTTTGAACTTTTGCTTTTAAGACAATTGAATGACTTGTGGCATTTTGTATACCTGTATTATGGATTATTAGTTGAGACTTCAGGATTACTGTTCAATTAAAATTAGTACTGAACTGCTGTGTCTACTACTATGGATGTATTTTCATCAAATAGAATTGTGGTTTCCGGTGAGGAATTAGAAGTGTTAAAATTTAAGTGAAGATGTTTAATATTTAAAATTATATTTTAATGGTTTGACACCATCCTTATTACAGTAAGAATCATTTTGAAAGAATGACAACCCAGCTATTTATCTGTCAAACAGCAGTTTAAGTTCAAAGGTACATTTATGATGTGGATCCTTTTAGTGCTCCATCTCTTAAAAATATGTTGGAACTTAGATAGTTCTGTTAAACTAATTGAATAACCTGTAGACTTTTCAGAAACCTGTTGAACTGCCAGCTTCATATTCAGAAAGTACAGTGTGTTTTAGTTATTAATGCCTCAGTATTAAGCAATCACAATATTTCTCCAGATTTTACACTTTTGGTTTTGGAAAATTAACTTACCAAGTTGAACAGTCTGGGACCAGATTTGCAAGAGATTGTTCCGTCTTCATAAACAAAACATATATATAATTTAGACAGAGTAAAGATTAGATTAGATTAGATTAGATTGCATTACAGTGTGGAAACAGGCCCTTCGGCCCAACAAGTCCACACCGACCCGCCGAAGCGCAACCTACCTATTCCCCTACATTTAACCCTTTACCTAACATTACGAGCAATTTAGCATGGCCAATTCACCTGCCTGCACATCTTTGTGACTGTGGGAGGAAACCGGAGCACCCGGAGGAAACCCACGCAGACACGGGGAGAACGTGCAAACTCCACACAGTCGCCTGAGTCGGGAATTGAACCCGGGTCTCTGGCGCAGTGGGGCAGCAGTGCTAACCACTGTGCCACCGTGCTGCCCACAGCGAGAACAACAAGCACTCCGTCTCTGGGTGGTCTCTCACCATCAACCTTTCGGTTAACAGCCGAACGCGCTGACCAATTGCGCCACAGAGACAGACCCAAAGGAGATACAATTTGATGATGAATTCAAATATGATAATTACAGGCTCCCATTTTATGACCCTGTTGCAAATATTGGATCTTGAACTATTTGCTGCTGGTAGTGATTTAGAATTGGGGAATTTGTAAGATGCAATCCATCCTCTTCGGTTGTTGAGAGGATAAGTGTTAACATGCAAGTGACAATAATACATCTCATAAAAGAGAATAGCCATTAACAATTGATTAACTCAAGTGTGGTGATTTTTTTTCCGCTGTCACTGACATTTCACAAAAAAGCTCCAACTGTTTCCTGTCAATCGTGTTCCTGACTCTCAAAACCAAAATTGTGGCCAAGTTCTAATAAGACCCACTGTAGTTTTGCGGGAAACAAATGGCAACTGATAATATTGGAAAGCAATGGAGAAGTTGGCTGAAATGGCTCCAAAACCCTAAAAGTGTATGACTCACATTAACACTGGCAACAGTGTATAGAAAGTACTCTGGACTATGAATTTCCAAAGGTCAGTACAATTGTGTTGTTCATTTTTCAGACCATGTTGGAATGCTTAGGGAACCAAATTATTTTTTCAGTCTTTGGTGAAATGTGGTATAATTTAAGAATATCACTTGGTTGCAGGTGAACAATTGAATATGGTGACTTTGGCTGGATTTGTAGCAACACACTAAAGGAAAATTAAACTCGACTGATTATGCAAGTGCATTGTCATTTTCAGTATGCATCACAAGTGCACATACATTCCTGTTCATAAATTCTTTGAAATTCTATCTCATAAGGAGAACTGAAAATAATTATTACCTCTGAGTCCTCAAAATTGTAAAAAAAAAGGAAAACTATTTGCTTTTTCTAAACATTATTATCATTCAAAATGGTGTAATTTACAAAGGACTGTGAAACCAAAGTGAATACAATGGTACATGTTGAAGCAATTTTAGAATCTGTTAAAATTTCACGCACACATAAGGGTGAACATGAAAGCAAAGAATCGTATATTGCTTTGGTCTTTTATTCTGCTTTGTATGGAATTGTAAGAAGCAAGCTTGCTGAGCCTATCACATTGTACCTTCCAAAGAGGGGAAGAAAAAGGAGGTATACTGTAAATGAGTAGTCTCAGGACTAGAATGGTACAGGGAAAAAAAAACAAAATTAATGTAGCTCAAAAGTGCTGTAATTATGTCTCTTTCTGGTCATATAAGATAAAACATTTGAAGTATTCATTAATGTTCCTTAGAAAATCCAATCGAAAATATCTGTGTTCAATAGTCTGCCTTTTGATTATATACCTAATTTCCTATGGCTGCCATGAATGGCATGATCAGATCCTGTAAAGACAGTGAGACGTGAGGAGAAGTGAAAATTTAGGTTCTGAGATTATCCAAAGGTAACCCTTTAATTTTCAGTCCTGTTAGTAACTAAAACTGCATTATTCCACATTTCTCTACAAAATTCTCAATAAAGTATTAAGGTTCTTTCTCTTAACCAAAACACAATTTAGCCATTTCATGAAGGACTCAATAAGTTGGCTTGTACTATTTTTTTTTAGATTAGATTAGATTACTTACAGTGTGGAAACAGGCCCTTCAGTCCAATAAGTCCACACCGACACGCCGAAGCGCAACCCACCCAGACCCATTCGCCTACATTTACCCTTCACCGAACACTATGGGTAAATTAGCGTGGCCAATTCACCTAACCCGCACATTTTTGGACTGTGGGAGGAAACCGGAGCACCCGGAGGAAACCCACACAGACACTGGGAGAATGTGCAAACTTCACAGTCAGTCGCCTCAGGCGGGAATTGAACCTGGGTCTCTTGCGCAGTGAGGCAGCAGTGCTAACCACCGTACCACCGTATTTTGTGCTGGGAGGAAGGAAGGCTCATTTAATGGACGACTCAATTATAATAACAATAATAGATTTGATTGGGTAGATATAAAGAAACTTTTCTTTGCTGGAGGAAACAAGAAAGGGTGGTGTAATCTTAAAATCAGATGTATGCCACAATGGAAGGAAATTGGGGAGTTTTTTGCATAAATGGTTGTGAATATGTGGGACCATTTCCCCAGAATGTTGTGCAGATTCTCGGTCAGTTGATATTTTACGGCTGTGCTTGACTGACTTTTGTTTGTTAAGGATTATCATGTCATTATAGACCAAACAGAGCGTGAATTTGACATAGAGGCTAATCATGACCGATCACAATGGCAGTACAGGCTCTAAGAGCTTTGTGACCTTCTTGTTTCAATACTTCTGTAACTCTGTGGCAATATTCTGTGAGCTAATAGTGAAGATGCTGTATTGATTAATATTTGCTGATATTGGAAGGAGTTTAGTGTAGATTGACAAAGCAGGCCAGAATTTGAGAAAGTTCTGGCAGGTGTATATTGCCTGTAAGAGAATGCAGAATGAGGATTGGCTGAGAGCCCAGATATCTAAGAGCCAATTGCAGCAGCTGAGCCTCTGGAATGTATTGCTTGATTGGTTTCTGGTGCTGATTTGATAGTTTAGACATTCTGAATGATTTACACTGGCCGATAGATTTTTAAGTTGGTAAAGAGTTATCAATTAATGATTTTTAAATATCTCTTTGCACATCCTTTCAGTATAGGGTTCATTGTTTCTAAAGAGCGTGTGGTTAATCCAGCACATGGCGTTCTTAATAGATTTAGAAAAAGTAGGGAAAAAATAATTGCCCATCAACCCCGATATGCAGATTATGATCAATACAGGTTTTTAAGAGGACATAAAATTAAATTTTATAAACTTTATTGTTTTGAAATATTAAAACCTATTAAAGTCATCTTTTGTAGTAACTGTTTTATGAATGCACAGTTGCATTGATTTTTAATAAACAAATGAGAGAATGTAAAGTTTATGTATCTTTAGTGTTAAACTACATCAAATCCTAAAACAGGATCATCATATCATCTGTCGTTAACAGAAATAGTCAATAGCATTCAAACATTATTCAAAAAGTGCTCATTGAACAAACTGAACAACATACTCATTGAAGGTATTGTTTTCCATTGTCGATCAATAAATCCATCAAAGTGAATTACAGCAGTTGTTGGCAGTATTCCTTCAAATTATGCAGATATTAGTCAATGAAATAGCTTGAATCTAGGATAGATGTCCTATAAAAGTGAAAGTCTGGATTTATAGAAGCAAGTGTGACTCAGAAATATGAATAAGGTTTCCATTGTAAATAATACTACTTTCCTCACAGGTCTCTGTAAAACTCAACAAACACTTTAACCTTGCACATTCATCTGGGTTTGCTGAAGCTATTTGCTGAGGGCTCAACATGATGTTCCCATATGCAGTCTTGTCTCAGAAATAGGCTCTGAGTGGGCAAGTCTCTTGCAGTGTTCATTGTCATTGGTGTGTTTTAATTTTGAGTTATTATGAGATTAATAATCTTTCAAAACTCTTGCCACATTTCATGTAAATGGGCCTCATATCACTTAGGAGCCAGAGGCCTGCATTCTTCTGATCCTGAGGAGACACTATCCTTTGGGACTCTCCTAATTCTAGATTCCCAGGGCTTACTGAAATTTATTTCAATCAACCTGCTACAAGACATTGTGTGTACTATTGTTGGCTGGGCATAATTTCAAATTAACTGCATTCATTTATTGAAAGTGTTCTAGTAAGGCCAGTTTGAATAAAGCATATAGTCATACAGCATGGAAACAGACCTTCGATCCAACTTGGCCATGCCAACCATGGAATTAATTGTACCGATCTTTAAAAATGATATTCTGCTAGAGACAAAAACAAATGCCGAAGACTTCAGAAATTTTCTTTGTAGTTCCCTTTCACACTGGGCGTGTGTCTCACTTTCTCACTGTCTCTGTTTCTCTCTCACTCACCTCCTCACTTTTGTATAATAGTTTTCCTACCACACCCATTTCCAGGTTATCCACAGAAAGGGATGTGAACATCTTCAATAAACCTCATCCGTCCTTCATGATACTTCAACATTGTTTGAAAATCAAATCCAGAAGCTAATTTTCAATATGTGGATGTACATTTTCTACTTGCATGTACACAAATGATCACAAGTTGTTTCAAAGCTTCTATCAATGAAGACAATGGGTGAGCAAAAGTAGAGAAAAGCAAAAGCAAAAATATGATAAACTATTAATTAACTCTTATTCACGACCAACTGATTATATTTTCAGAATACTAAAGCAGGACCAACATGGAAGCCAAGAGTTTTAAAACAAAAAGTGACATAGATGGGTTTTACTTCTAAATTAGCAATTTAGTTCAAATATCAACTGTCTTCTGTGATTTAATCATTGAAGCAAAAATTAATTAAAACATTGAAGCAATCCTTTTCGCCCAACAGTTCTCACATCCCTTCAGCTTTTCTTCCTTCATCCATCCACCTACTCATGAATATATGCAATTTCTGATTCAGCCAATAACCATGGAAATGAATTTAAGATATTTTTTCTTGCTTTTTGTTCTAAATATATTGTATTTAATCTTACTGATACAACCCCTCATTTTAGATACAGAAACAATTGCTGGAAGTGATTGTTTTATTTCTTTCCACCTTGACCTACCATTATTACATTTTGAGAAACTCCCCAATTTCACAAGTTGCTCTTGTGAAGTCTCATACCAGGCATCATTCTAGTGAGTTCATATTGTACTGAAACTTCCACTAACATGGAGCCCAGGATTGAATCCAGCAGTTTAACTAAGTTTTTTTTTTAAAAAAAAGTGTTTGAAGCAGCATCTTTTCAGATGAGATTTAAATTCCAGTAGGTTTAGACTGCTTTAGCAACCTGAAGTGTTGCCTTTAATGTCAGTGACCCTGTATGCCAAATAAGAACAAAGAAAGCATAGTAGACCAGTTAACCTCTCCACCCTGGTCTGCTGTTCAGTTTGCTCATAGCTGATGACTTTAACTCCATCTACAGTAGATACTTTAGTACGTAATCTTTCATATGCTTATGGAACAAAAATATATCAATCTCTGTTGTGAAATTGGGAGACAGTATTCCAGACTTCCATTGTTTTACATGAACAGTACTTTTGACATCATCCCGGATGGGCTGAACTCGAATTTCACAATTATTCCCCCTCATTTTGGATTTCTGTCACCTAAGGGAACTTTGTCAGGTTGGTTGTGGAGGTGAAGATCATCCTCAGAATTTATAGCCAAAGGAGTCCAGTGTCATGGAGATGTAGTAAACAATCTTAGATTAAAACTTCTATCATCTTTTATAATGGGATATGCTGGTTTCTGTTCATTGACGTGTAAATCCCAGAACTACTTTTAAATTACATTCTCAAGATAGCTCAGCTTTTTAAACAGTCGGCGTGAAGTCTGTCTGTGTCCCAATGCTTTGTCAGACTGACAAACCCTCTGTATAGTTTTACAGAGTTTTAAATGGATTCATGCAGTTTTTGAGCAAAATGAAATGTAATTCTGCAAAAACAAATTCACCCCACAAATTTATATTTGTGTGCATGTAATAGCAACAGAGATTGAGTGTGTGTGTGTGTGTGTACATGATAGTATGTGCATATATATGTGTGTGTGTGAGTGAAAATATATCGTGCAGTGGGTCATCTGTAGTGTGACAAGGTCCCAAATTGAGGCCATTCCCATGGGTATTGAACATGGATATCAGCCTCTGCTCAGCCACTCTGCATTGTTGCTTGTCCCAAAGTCTGCCTTGGAGGGTGGTCACCCGAAGATCCGAGGCCGAATGTCCCAGACCGCTGAAGTGTTCCCTGACTGGGAGGAAACACTCCTGTCTGGTGATTGTTGTGCGGTGTCCATTCATCCGTTGCCCTGGCATCTGCTTGGTCTCACTAAAGTACCATGCCTCAGGGCATCCTTGCCTGCAGTGTATAAGATCGACCACTCTGGCCAAGTCACATGAGTACTCACTGTGTACATGTTGGGAGGTGTCCCCATGTGTAATGGTGTTACCCATGTTGATATTCTGACACGTCTTGCAATGGCTGTTATGGCAGGGTTGTGTGGTGTTGTCCTGAAGGTTGGGCAATTTGCTACGAATCGTGATCTGTTTAAGGTTTCGTGGTTGTTTAAAGGCGACAAGTGGAAGCATGGTGAAGATCTTGGTGAGGTGCTCATCCTCATGGATAGTGTGTCGAAGGCTGCGAAGAACATGGCTTAGTCGTTCGGCTCCCGGGTAGTACTGGGCAACGAAGGGTACCCTATCTGTTGCAGCCTGTGTCTGTCTCCTGAGGAGGTAGTTACGGTTTCTCACAATGGCACATCGGAACTGGCGGTCGATGAGTACAGCATCGTACCCCGTTCTTATGTGGGCACCCTTGAGCACTTTCCAGTGTCAGTCACATTCCTCCTCATCCAAACAGATCCTGTGTATGCAGAGGGCTTGTCCGTAGGGGATGGCTGTTTTAATATGTTTCGGGTAGAAGCTCGATAAGTGTAGCATCACGAGGTTATCCATGGGTTTGGGGTAGAGTGAGGTGCTAAGGTGCCCATCTTTGATGGAGATGCATGTGTCCAAGAATGAGACATCTATTTGTGATTTATCTCGTTTTTGTTTTATGCGTTGTTCATAAACTTCTCTGTCTGTTCTTCGACATGTCAAATCTATTTCTATTCAGAATATAATTACTGCTGTGATGTGTTGTTCTTGCATGGAATTCTAGCTGCCGCTTTTACCATTTATCTATTTACCCCATTTTTTGATGCCCTTTTGCAGTTTGCTTTGACCTTTTTACAATTAATTAGACTTGGTATCATTTTTAGGTGTCAGCTGTGGGTTGCTTTGTAACATTTCTGCCCCTGAGTGACAAGGTTGTGGGTTCAAATCCCGCTCCTGGACTTGTGTAGAAATTAGCATTGACAAACCAGCAAGTTGCTGTTCGAACCAGCCCAATTCCTCACATCCTCACACACAAACACAATCTAGAAATGGGAGGTGAGTCCAAAAAGGTAAGAGTTTAAAAAAAGTAGATTAGTCTCTGAATTGTTATTGAAGAGTTGACAATTAAATGGTGGCTGAGGCAGTGGATGTTACTGGGAGATTCTTGCTTTTGCAGGTTGGTTGAAATGTTTTGTCCTGACTCCATTATGTGAAGAGTCAGTGCAAGTGGTATCCTCCAGTTGAAAAGGTTTTCCATATGGCATCATGATAACAAACACTGTCTCCCACCTGAAGTATAAACACAAAATTACATGGATGCAACCTCTAATCCTATCACCTAGAACCAGAACATAATTCCAAGAGGTGGAAAATCGCTGCCTGAAGCCTAAATCAGTTTAACTGAAGGGGGAAATTCCAATTGCAATATCACACTGTGGCACATTGCAGAGGTTTGTTTGAAGTTCATATGCACTTTATCCATGACATCTTCCCATCTATCATACCTTTTATATGATCAAAGAATTTTAAATTGTTCAAGTATCAGTGCCCACCCATGGAAATCAAGATCCCATAAATTATCAGATTGTTAATTCCCTTGAGACAGAACAAATGCCATCTCCATCAGAATTGTTGCCAGTGGGTAACTTTAACTTACAACGGTCACTCCAGACAGCTGGAGTGGGTATATGTTCCTTGAGTTGCAAAATCCCACAATATATTTGTGCCAGGCCACAAGTTTGTCTCCTCTACAAGATCTGTCAATTGAAGTAACATTTTTATGAAAGGAATTTTTATGAAAAGGTTTTTTAAGGGAAGGCACGGCCTAGTGATATTATCACTGGACTGTTAATCTAGAGACCCAGGCAATGTTCTGGGGGCTGGGGTTTGAATCAGACAATTGCTGAGGTGGAACTTTAATTTGGTAAAAATCTGGAACTAAGAGGCTTTTGATGACCATTAATCCATTTTCAGTTGTCAGAAAAGCCCACCGGCAGCATGGTGGCTCAGTGGTTAGCACTGCTGCCTCACAGCACCAGGGATCTGGGTTCGATTCCAGCCTCGGGTGACTGTCTGTGTGGAGTTTGCACATTCTCCCCACGTCTGCGTGGGTTTTCTCCGGGTGCTCCAGTTTCCTTCCACAATCTGGAGATGTGCAAGTGATGGTGAATTGGCCATGCTAAATTGCCCACGGTGTTCAGGGATGTGGAGGTTAGGTGCATTAGGCAGGGAAAATGTGGAGTAATAGGGTAAGGGAATGGGTCTGGGTGTGTTATTCTTTGGAAGGTTGTTGTGGACTTGGGCTGAAGGACCTGTTTCCACACTGTAGGGATTCTATAAATTCTATAAAATCTGGTCTTTATGTCCTTTTAGGAAACTGCCATCCTTACCTGGTCTAGCCTACATGTGACTCCAGACCCATAGCAATGTGGTTGACTCTTCACTGCCCTATGGGCAATTAGGGATGGGCAATAAATGCTGGCTTAGTCAGAGGGGCCTGTGTCTCGTGAATGAATATAAAGGTGTTCCTATGCCACTGTTTTTATCTGGGGTTTCTTACTTTTATTTATGCATGTCTTCGAATGTCTCTGTACTTTTCTCACTATTCAACTGAACAAGCTGTTCTCCAACTTGCTGAGAATGTGAGAACATGACAGACATTTATTCACTGCACTGAGCTTCTGAGCGTTCTATGAGTCACACTCCTATTTTCCCTCTTTCCTATATGTGTACAGCCACCTCAGCGCTCCAGGTTCCTCCTGTTGCTTCATCTTGCTAATGTTGAATCTTATTACAATGACACTGCAAGCAAAATTCTATGTTTAATCACAGTTGCACAGCAGTTAACAGCCAAAACTTTAACTGTCTACCCTCCCTTTTTAAAAAAAAACCTTTTCAAAGCTGACATCTACTGTGCTGTGTTTGGAGATCTTAAAACCTGTTGAAGCATGAAATAAGAACAAATAAAACACTAATTTTTTTTTTAAAGTAACTTTTTCATAAAATTTTCTGAAATAAATCACAGCAAGGTCCCAAAATCTGAGGGCAAAATCAGCCTGCTATAATTTGAGTACAGTATGTACATTGTCTATTTAACAGCAGTGGTTGGAAAGTGATATATTACTTTCTCCATGTATGTATACACAGTATGTGTTAGTCTGTCTTTGGCATTTCATTCAGTGGGTGTCCCATTTTCCATCAGTGAGTAATGGCAGGTTTATTTTTTTTAAAACCTAGCCTGAGGTGTTAACCTGGTAACTAGGTGGAGATACTTAACCAGTATGGTTTTGAAAACAAGTATACAATTATGCGGCAGCTGACAAAAACATCTTTGCATGGAAAGATATGTGCTGTTATTAGAACTCTAATGATATTTGGCAAGCAGGAGGATGAACTGTGACACAGAGCCTCACTTGTCTTTCTCTCTCGCTTGATTTTACTGAATTAATGAAAGTCAGGTACTCTTCATTCATCAACATGTCCTCCCCCAACCTCTGCCCTGACCCCCACCCCCCAAGAGTGTGTTTTTGTAGATTAACTGAGATTGGGTTTAGACTTGGCTGCAATGACCCTGCAGCCAAATGGTGGCTGACACACCTTACGTGTGGTATCTGATGGCAATCAGTGTTCATTTAATCAATTCCGAGCAAGGGGTTGATCCCGCAAGGAAAGGAGAAAGCAGGAGGATTTTTTTAAACATAAAAAAACACAAAAACACACATCCTAAACTGAATTAATTAAAATGCAAACAGATTAGATCAACTGTTTAAAGTGAATGCACGATTTTAAATATATAAAAATTGAAACTGGGAGCAGGAATAGGCCATTAGGTCCTTTGAGTACGTCCTGCCAGTCATTATATCTCAATGCCTTATTTCCACTTTCTCCCCATGCCCCATGATGCCTTTAAAATCTAAAAAACTCTACCTCCCTCTCGAACAACGTACAATCAATCCATGACAGGGCTAGCTATGTATGTGTGTAATCCATACACTTCTGTAAAAAGAAATGTTTTCACATTTTTATCATTTCTCGTCGCTAATTAAAGCACTAAAAGACTGACATTTTGACATTGGAAACTACCTGCAGCAATACTTTGGAGAGGAGAAAAATAGTTTTATGTAAAAAAAAAAAGAATGTTGGTACGATAGTTTTACTGCCTGAAAAGTTTCATCTTTAAACAAAGCCTGGAAACTTGCCAGGCTGCGTCTCCTAGCCAGAAGAGACCTGCTTGGATGATGTATGTGGTGGATTGACGTTCAAGAGCTCTCTGTGTGTGAGCAGGAATTGGCTTCTTTCCCAGTCATGGATGCCATTCCCAACAATCCAAAGCAATTGAAGTGTTCAGGACCGGCTGGGGGAATTTGCAGAGAACAGGCTGAGGTAAGGAAAGCTTTTGAAAGAGAGAAGGAACGAGGTTTCAGGAATGAGGCAGCCCAAGATTGTTTGTGTCCTTGTGAGCAGCCAAGTGGGAATAAGACCAGCAAATGTCTTGAAACAGACTCAGAATTTTAAAATAGTAACCTTTTCAGTAATAAAGGATACAGTTCCAGTTAAAGTAAATCTCTTTATGAATACAACTGTACCAATGTTTTTTAGATCACATGAATGATTTGTCAACACATAGAAAAATGCAAGCTTTTCATATTGGCTAGTTATTTTTCACCCAGTCCATTGCTTTTAAGTCAGTTCCACACTGAAGTGGCTGTGGTGTAACAGACTAACTTTGGAAGCAAAGTGCAACAGTGTTGCTTGAAAAATAATTTTAAATGCACACATTATTGTATGATGGTTTTATCCATTATTGTAACAAGTATCGTTATCTCTAATCTGCTCATATATCAGCATCACCTCTTGAACTTGTGTAAGATTAAATGAGCAGTCAAATGCAGTAGTGTTGTAAGTGTGGACCTGTTTTGGATACAGGATTATGCTACATCAATTCAATTGTCCTATTTATGTTTAAACACTTTCAGCAATTGTGTATTCCACTGAGAGCTATTCTCTTATGTTTTCAGTCGTACATCTATAAATTAAGTCTCTCAGATTTTCTGTTCTCCCCCTCTAGCACAAGTGAATTCCCTCTTGAGAACATCTAACAACGATGAATATAATCTTTTCAGTGAATTTTTAATATTTCTCCTCCCTTTCTCATCTTTAGTTGTAAATATAAATTTTGAAGTTAAAGAAATGGTGAGTAGTAAATACTTGTACCAGTGCTATTCCAGAGTTAATCTTGCATGTCAGACATGAGCATCAAGTATATAGGTTAAGTGAAGATTAAATCTTTTGCAGCCTATTAATCTACTATATAACACAACTTATATATTTGATAAAACATATTTTAGTAAAGTTTAATTTAATGGAGTTTCATGTAGTCATCACTTCTCTTTTTAAAAAATAAATTGATCCTTCTATCAATACAAGCTACTGGCCAAGCTTAAACCTTTCCTTGCTGGCTAAAACTAAATGTATGTCTCCTCATAAATCAATGCTTACCTTTCCCAGAATTTCATTTTCAAATTGAATCTGCCCTGGCAACAGTACTGAAATTGCACTCATTAACTGCACCAATCACATCCTACCTGACTTAACCACAATAAGCCATCCCTACTTATCCTTGTTACTTTGTCTATAACACGCTTGATGACATTGTCCAGTTGGATGGGATTGAGATTGTCTGATTCCATTCTTGTCAATCCAATCATAATAAGACAGTCACCAGTAAAATGACTTCAGTTCCTATTCTGACACTCTTACCATCACTGTTTCCAATGATCCAACTTGGGATTCCTCCTATTTCTAATTTGTGTTTTGTCCCTTGGTATAAGCATCCAAAGATGCAGCATTAGTTTTTCATATTTATGCTGACAATGTCCAGCTTCACCACACTATCGCCTCTCTCAAACCTTCCAATATCTATAACTTGTCAAATTCTATGATTTTTGTAAAATTCCTTATCTAGCATCCAGTACTGGAAGAGCAAACATTTTCTCTAGCTAAATATTTGGAAACTGTAAGCCATTTCTTCTTTCTAACACAAAATTCCATTCCATATCCCTGGCAGCTGCCTGAGGATGAACCAGACTGTTTGTATTGTAACATCACATTTGACAGTATTAGTACAGTATTACAAGGAACCTCTCTAACACGACATGAATGTTCTCCCCACCCCCACCCCTCCCTCACTGCTTCAGCTCATCTGCTATAGAAATCCTCATCTGTGACTTTATCTGTAGGTTGGACTATTCCAACACACTTCTAGCTGGAATTCCATCATACGCCCTTGTCCAAAAATCTCAACTTATCCGATTCCACGACTGCAAATTTGGTTCGTTCATCATCCCTGTGCTTGCTAACTGTTTCCTCCTGATTAAACACGAGTTCGTTTTTAAAATTTATATTCTTGTTTGCTGATTCCTTCCTGACCTTGTCCCCTTCTTTTCTTTGTAACCTCCTCTGGCAGAAAAATCTTTTGATATACCTATGCTGCACTAGTTCTGACCTTATGTACATCCTTGATTTTAATCATTTCCTTAATGGCACTTGTACCTTCCAATGGTAAAACCCTAATCTCTGGCACTTACTGTCGAACCTACCACACCTCTCTGCTACAATTTCCACCTGAACACCTGTCTCTTTGGTCAAACCTTTAGTGACCTGCCCTGAAGATTCTTTTACATGGCTTGTTTTTATATTTCATTCAATGGCACTACTGTGAAGCACCTTCAAACATGTAACAACATTAAAGAAACATGTTTAGAAGTTTTTGTTCGTTGGTCAACAATAAAGTGATCGTGTGTAGTAGGAATTAAAACATAGTTCTGTTGCGTGTATACGACCTGGACTGCATCATGGAAGTTTGCATTGTTTCTGTATGAACTGCACTATTAACGATGTGAACAGAAATATAAGCATTGAAATACAGAGCTGCAGGTGCTAGAGATCTGAAACAAAAACTAAAATAGCTGGGAAAACGCTGCAGATCTGGCAGCATCTATGGGAAGAAAGCAGAATTAACATTTTTTTTATCTGGTGACTCTCTGTTCCAGTTATGTGTGAGGAAAAGGTTTCACGCTAAAGCCAGTGTTGGTTGAGGGGTTGGGGGCAGAGAGAGAGAGAGTGAGCAAGCGAGAGAGAGAAAGGACCAGACCAAACCCCCTAAAAAAAAAATTCAGAAGATAGCCTAAACCCTAGCTTTTTCTTATTTTAAAGGTAAATGTAAGATGTTGTATTCCAGATTCAATTTGGTCAAATTATTGGTTTTAAAGCAAAACACACTTTATTCATCCATTATAGTTAAAATACAACAAACAACGGAAGAACTTAGAATAACTTAACTCTATTGGAAAACTTAACAGAAAACTAGATTCAGTAACTATTACTAATCAACTGTTTCAATATGCTAGCATCCCATAAATACATCCTTGGACAAAGGCAGTTTCAGAACACACATTGACTCACATGCAACTTCCGCGGCAGACATTGAACCTCCAGCTGTTGGCTGAAACCAAGAGAGGGGAATGTTAGCTTTCACTTCTTCAAGGCCCTAACAGCAACTGCTGAATGTGAAACTAAATATCTTGGTTCCATGGGTGTGCACTTGACCACATCTATTCAGGCTACTTCTATCGCTCCACTTCATATTAAAAAATCACCACCGAAGGCTTTACAATTTGTTTATCTTCTCATAGACTACTCAGCACCTATCCCACAATCTCTCTGTAAAAGAAGCCAGGACAAAACACTCCACAGTGTCATCACAGTGAAGAAGGTTTTCCAAGATTACAAAGTGATCTTGATCAAATGGGTGAATGGGCTTAAAAACGGCAGATCGAATTCAATCTGGATTAATGCGAGGTATTGCATTTTGTTACAATGTGGGCTTACAGAATTAATTGTAAGGCCTTGGATAGTGTTGTAGAACAGAGGGACCTCTGCATGCAGGCAATATTCTGTGAAGTTTGAATCACTTATAGACAGGGTGGTTTAAAAGATGATTAGCACGCTTGCCTTCATTGCTCAGTCCTTTTAGCTTATCGGAGTTGGGAAGTCATGAAGAGGTTGCAAAGGATATTGGTGAGGCCTTTTCTGGAATACTGTATCTAATTCTGGTTGCCCTGTTATAGGAAGGATATTATTCAGCTGGAGAAGGTTCAGAAGAGATTTACCAGAATGTTGCTGGGTATGGAAGGTTTGAGTGATAAAGAAAGGCTGCATAGGCTGGGACTTATTTCAGTGGAGCGTAGGAGATTGAGAGGTAACCTGATAGAAATTTGAAAAATAATTAAACATAGTTGTCTTTTCCTTAGGGTGGAGAATTTCAACACTAAGGGGTACACTTGTAATAGGAGAGAGATTTTAAAAAAGACATGAGGGCTAAATTTTTTACACAGAGGATGGTATGGGTGTGGAATGAACTTTGAGGTAGTGGTGGATGCAGGTACAATTACACTGTTTAAAAGTGTATGAATAGGAAAGGTTTGGAGGGATATGGGCCAATTGCAGGCAGCTGGAACTAGTTTAGTCTGGGATTATTTAGTTTAGTTTGACATGGACTGGTTGCACCAAAGGGTCTGTTTCTGTTTTGTGTGACTCTGACCCCAGGTGAGCAGGGAGATTATGGAAAGCACATAGATAATTTGGATAAGCACATGGATGATTATGGGATAGAGCAGGGGGATGGGCTTAGATTAGTTCACAGATCGGCACAACATCGAGGGCCGAAGGGCCTGTTCTGTGCTGTATTGTTCTATGTTCTACAGCCAGGACAGACGAAAAGCTGAATAAGTGATAATAAGAGCTAAGAGTACAAAAAAGTAGATGAACTGTACTGAATGCAACCCATATAATGTGACAGTGTCCTTGGGTGTAGGTGAAAATTGGTGACTTTGCTATAAACAATCTGTGTCACAATAGGACCAGGTGTGTGTTGGGTGAAAAAACATGGAAGAACGGAATCAGACTCTTAACATTATTGAACTTGATGTTGAGCCCTGAGCAGGGTTCTCAAGCAGATTGAGGTGTTCTTTGAGCTTGTGCTGAGGCTTGCTGGAACATTGGGGCAGGCCTGTGACAGAAATGTTGGCCAAGGAGCATGGTGGTGTGTTAAACTGGCAAGCAATTGGAAGCTCAGGGTCATTTTCTTGAAAAAATAAGCAGCAGCGATGAATTTCAACTCTGCTGTCATCAGTGGCATTTCAAACTTGCAAGATCTGATCTTACATGTTATATATTCTTCTAAAGAGTAAACAATATGCAGATTTGACCTCTATATGTGGTGGATAAAGTAATGTTTATATTCCTTCAAGAAACTGTGATATACTGAGATGTAGTTCTTGTAGATTCTCCCGACTTAGAGAGGCTGGAATGCACCAAACCACCTCACATAAGAATGATTAATTTGCATTGTTAAGTATTTAACTGACATGATGGGTTTAATGTAGTGTAATAATGCATCTAGAGATTCAGTAACAAAATTATAAGCGTGTATTTAATTGTTTTTAAAAATATCTGCAAATAGTGGAGGAAGGTCTGTCTGAATTTGAGATGGGATTAATAATGTGAAATGGATTCTTCTATTTTTATCATTTAAGAGAAAGGACTCAGATCAGAAACATGAATGACAATGATTAATAATACCTTGAATTGATAATGGTGGTTTTGTTCTGCCTTTAGTGTCCAGACTGGGTAGTGCTTTTTATGATTTGTGTACTTACCTAATGTATAATAAAGAAGGAAAGGAAGACTTGAAAACATGAAGTGCCGTAATCTCAGGATTCCCAAAATGTCTTCATACCACTGAAATAAACTTTTTAAGTGTAATCATAGGAAGTGCAGCAATTAATGTACGTGGAGCAAGATTTGACCAACAACTCTGAGATAGTAACAAGGTAATCTATTTTGGTGATGTTGGCTAGAGGATAAATATTGACTTAGATATACCAGGGGACAACTATGTTACTTTATAAAATAGTGATAAGAGGTCCTTTAGGTAAACTTCATAAACTGAAGGCTTTTCTTTTGCTTTGTCATTATGTAAATGTAGAGTGAACACATATTCTCAGCCTGTCTTGGGGCCAGAAGATCTTTTATGTCTACGAGGTCTTGGTTAAACATATCATTTGAAAGACAGCTTCTCTCAGTACTACACTGGCGTATCAGGGCAGGTTTTATGCTCAGGTCTCAGAGTGATTTTATAATTTTGAAGCAAGTATTGTATCTACCAAGCCACAGCTAGTACCATGGAGAATGAGTAATTACAGTTTAATTGCTGTCACTCTATCGATGGATATTTATTGGTTAATATTCATGAAATGAACTTGTATAGATGATGTTGCTGTTAATAGTTGCAATGGGGCTGGGGAATGTAGAGATGCCTTCTAACTATCCCCAGTGGCTAATTCAGCCATTTTGACCAGGCCTTGACAGGCAAGCAATATGTGCGAGACTCCTGCAGTGACTTTGTCTAATTTTCAAAGACCAGTCAATTGGCGGTCTGCTGCATTGGTTTCCATGTTTGTATGTTGTGTGCTAAACCCACAGCTGTCTTCATTAAATCATTAATGATGATTCTTCAGAAACTTTGCAGCCAGTTTAACTTGGCGATAAGGAATTTTCATGTTTATTTTCTTTTCCCCCAGTAATTTAGCTCTGCCTTTGAATCACTGCCCAAGGAGCTGAGCTGTATTTGCATATTTTTGAGCTGTATTGTGTGGTTTCATTAATATCAACACACAATGTCAGAATTTTTTTCAGTCTCACATTGTTTTTTCCAGTGACACTCAATTTTGATTATGGTTTCCTTCATGTTTGTATCTGTGTAGTCTATGAATCTAACTGCTGCAGCACAGAACACTGACAATTCTAGCAATGTACAGCATTTATTTCATTTTGACATTGTGAAGAGAGTTCCTGGTGGTGTTATTCTCCTTTTATATATCTGAATGAATATGTGTCTAGTGCCTTACATTGATATTCTGTCTGCTTATATCCTGCTGATGAGAACTGAATTTTTCAGCTTATTACAGTCAAAGGTCGTTTGAGTCAATTAGCAATGGGAAAGGAGACCTTTCTTTTTTTGGTATGTTGGTGTTGTTTAGATACTAAGTAGACATTACAAACTTAAACGGGAAGTTCAGATGAATTCAAAATGAGGTGTAACAAACAGCGCAGAATCAAAAATGAGAGCTAATTCTGTACACTTGCTCTTATAATGTTGTTCAATGTCAGCTAATAATGCACAGTCCTCAGTTGAAGGAGCTTGTTTCCATGGTGATGGACTTCACTGCTGTGAAAGAAGGCTGCCATGTTTGGGACTAATGCTTCACACAGCTATTGGAATCTATAATTTGCACCATGTCGATTCTTATTTTCTTTACCATCACAACTTGCATCAAGGTGAAGTCAGTGGGGTAATCAGTCAAAGGGATAATAAGTCAACAGAATTCACAAAAAATACATTGAGTTCCATATTTAATAATATTTAATTATTTAATAATATGGGCATCTTTGGTTCTTGGCAATTCTATCTTGAGTGGTTGATTTTTGCACTTCATTTTTTTTTTGCAATAATCTGGTAGTATGTATTTCTTTGTCTGGAATGCAATCAAATCTGTACAAAAAGGGATGCTGTTTGCCTTGAAGGGGAACTTTCAAATGGTGATGTTCCTTCATTTATACTGCCCTTGTGTGTCTAAGTGATAGGGGTTGCAATCTTGGAAGTTTCCGATTAAAAAGCTTTGAGTTAATGCAGTGCATCTTTCAGCTGGTATACAATGCTGCCACTATATACCATTGGTATTGGAAGTAAATGTAAAACATAGTGGACAGGGTGCCAAACACAGATGCTACTTTGTCCTGGATACATTAAGTTTCTTGAATGTTGTTGATACTACATTCATTTTACTATTTTGCTGATGTAACAAAAGCTTTTTTTTGTTCATCTGATTTTCAAATGACAGAGTATTCTCAACTACCTATGAAAAAAAATTAAATGATGTCGGTCATTTGTGCTGTATATGTTTTTGATAGCTAATATGAAAGGAAATGTAATATTTCTTTAAAAATGTCCTAGTTTTAATACTGTGAAATAATGGTTAACATTTTTAAAATGTGTACATATTTCATATTTTCACGCAATTTGTGTCTTGTGCTTGTTAGATGGGTCCCACTGTTTAAATTGCACAGGATCCTCACTGAACAGTGAGTCATAATATGCAGCCACAGTATTCAATGACAGACAATTATATTTGCATTATTGCTGGATCTGAGCTTGGGAGATGGCTGATTTCCTTATGTCAGCATTACACTCACTAATTTAAACTGAGTGTGAGATATGTACAAAAATAATTTACTGTCATGTATTGGTGAAAATTTTAATACGATCCTCTTTATGTATAAAGAGCTGGAACCATGCTTCGTGACGTTCCATGATCCAGTGTGGGCTGATGTTCTGTAGGTGTGATAAAGTACTGTTCATTCTACTAGATTTAGATTTTGAAGAAATTCTTACCTGTTAGGAATGGAACAGTCATAGTTTTCACTTATTATGAATTAAATGGACAATTTCAGTCAGATTGGTAAACCTGCCTGCAGATTAGCTTTCACAAATTGAAGCATTTGCATTGTCTGGAATATTGAATGTGCACTTAGTCCCCTCTTCTACTTTCTATTATTGTTTGGCTTTTTTAAAAAAAAAATCTTTTACCACTGTAAAAAATCTCAGTAATTATGATGAATGCGCAGCATACAGTTACCTGCTTCAGTGGGACTAAAATGGCTACTGCGCACACAACTCCCACTCTGCCCATTTTCAGTAATACAGTTCACTCCATTATTATAAGCTTCAGTCAATACTATATCTAACCTGTTCTATCCTTTGCCCTTCAAAACTGTACTGTTATAACAAAGAAAGTGCCTAGCAAAAATAAAATAATTCCATCAAATGTATACCTGGGGAGACATATTTTTTGATTTTGGAAAATCAATGTTCGAACAAGAATGAAAGATTTCTTTGTGTTGCCCCTCAAAGTGATTTATATTTAAAAATTTATTTCAAAATTCAGTCACCATCTTTTTTTTAAACCAGGAAATATAGCATCCAGCTTACTCACAATACAATCACAAAAGAAATGAATGGCCAGTTGATCTGACTTTTTTTTAATTGGTTTAAGTTGAATTTTTAAGTTGAAGGAAGAATTTTTTTCCAGAATTGAAGGACAAAAACTCCAGGTAGTTTTCTCCCTGATCCTTAACCCCCACTTCAACCATCAGAACAAAAGAATAAAATTTTGTTCTGCTGAAAGTTGAAGAGATTCCTCAAAGTGGCTTACTCTCCCTCTCAAATTATGTGTGGCAGGTGTGGTTGAAATCATGAACCCTGACCTGTAGAGTAGGTTGCTCCAAGGTGAGCCTTGATGACAGTAAAATGGTATATTTAACCTGTTTTCAAGATGCAGAATTCTGTTTTAATTTTAATTTGTATTTTGGGTTTGTACTTTTTTTTTCCTCACTTGTATCCATCTTTTTCCTATTACAGCATTCATTTCCAATATTCTAAATTATTTTACATAGAATCATACAGACTGGCCACACAGAAACAAGCCATTTGGTCTATGACATGATAACACTGACAGGCAAGTGGCCTATTCCAGTATTCACAGCTGCTTCTTCCAGTCTTTGTCTAATCTCTCCATATGACATTTTAAAAGTTATATTTCTATATGCTAGTCCCTAGTATCCCCTTTAATCCCTGTATGTTGTTTGCTTCAACATGCCACTAAGTTCCACATTCTTGCCACTCTATTCTGTGTTTGTGAACCACTACACTGTTTTCCAATATAGTAACTCAGTGTCTTCTGTTAATCTATTTCTAGTAATGTGCAATGAGGTAGGATTAAGAGATCTCATAGCTAAAGATTTTCTCGGGGTAGCAATCACAACATAGTAGGAACTAAAATTCAATTTGAGGGTGCATCACTTTGGTCTCAAACTAATGTCCTCAACTTAAAAAGGGCAATTGCTGAGGGATGAAGAATCTATGATCTAAAGTACGTTGAGAAAATAGACTAAGGGTAAAGTCAATGGATGAGCAGTGTCAAGACATTTTTAGCAGATGGTTATCCCAGTCAAAAGGAAGGACTGAATGAAAAGGATGAATCACCTGTAGCTAACAAAGGCAGTTAAGGAGAGTATTCAGTCAAAACTAAGGCATACAGAGCAGCATAACCTCATGGAATACCAGAGGATTTGGATTTTTCTTTTGGGTATCAGCAGATGACTAAAAATGTCATAGAGGGAGGAATTGATTATGAAAGTAAATTGAGAAACAAAGAAACAAACAGCAAGAGCTTCTACGGTATATATTTTTTAAAATGTAGCTAAAGTAAGAATGGGTCTTTGGAGGATGCAGCTGAGGAATTGATTATGGGACCCTAGAAGAAAATGACAGATAATGAAACAATATTTTACATTGGTCTTCACAGTGCTGGGTTCTGTAAACATTCCAAAGATAACAGATAAACAAGGTTCTAATGGGATGAAAGATCTTGTATTAGAAGGGGGAATGTTTTTTTGACAAGCTAATGGCGCTAAAGGCAGACAAGTCACCAGGACCTGATAGCCTGTATTCAAGGGTATTAATGAAAGTGACTGTGGAGATGGTGGAGTCATTGCTTGAAATATTCCAGAACTCGGTGGATTCCAGGAGGGTTTATAGAATAGTTAGCCTAACATTTGTCGTTAGGAAAATGTTAGAGTTCATGATTTTGGAAGAAATAGCAGGAACATTCAGAAAAGCTTAATACGTTCAAACCCAGTCAACACACTTTTTTGTGGAAAAATTTTTTTTTGACAAAACTGCTACAGTTCTTTGAGGGTATAACAAGGCAGAGTTGATAAAAGGGAACCAGTTATTGCACAAGATGAGAGCTCATAGTATTGGGGGATTGGCCACAAATTGAGGATTGATTTACACACGAGAGTTAGAATTAATAGGTCTTTGTCAATTCTGAAATATGTAACGAGTGGAGTGCTGCAAAGATCGCTAAAAGGGCTTTAATTACTTATTAATGATTCGGATGACAGGGTATTGTGTGAGATGGCATATTAGGATAAGGAGGAACGGAATCTACTTGGGATGTAGATAGATTGCGAGGGCATGCAGCGTGGAAGGTGGAATTTAATGTGGGTAAGTGAGAATTCATGTAATTTGAAAGGAAGAATACAAAGCAGACTGTTATTTAAATAGAGAGACTTAAAATAAAAAATACAACTGAAACCCTACCACTCCGCCAAGCTTTTGGTCTCTCCTTTTGTTTCCTTTATTGGCTCAGGATTATTCTATTTGACTTGTCCTCGGCTGAAAAGTTCCAAGGGTGTACGTTATGTCAGAAGTGTAATATAAACACAAGTTTTTGATATTGCTATTTAAATGTATCATATAGAAATGTTTTGTTATGAAACTCTGTTGCTAGGAAGTTGTTGCCAATTTGTTGTTGCACCCGAGGAAGTGGGAAGTTAACTGCTTGACATTTGTGTTTGTACAACATTTGTCCTTCTGCAATTTGATACAAATATACGTTTTTGCTTTAAACTAATTTACATCCGTAATTTGTAGTTGACAGCTGAATGGCCTTGTAAGCGTGTTAAATATGTCTGCCAGTATCAACAACTAGGAGACTTGTAATTTGAACATAGAACGGTACAGCACAGTACAGGCCCTTTGGCCCACAATGTTGTGTTCAGCATTTATCCTAATCTAAGGTCAACCTAACCTACACATCCTTCAATTTACTGCCATCCATATGCCAGTCCAGCAATCGCTTAAATGTCCCTAATGTCTCTGACTCTAGTACCACTGCTGGCAGTGCATTCTGCGCACCCACAACACTCTCCGTAAAGAACCTATCTCCAACATCTCCCATATACCTACCTCCAATCACCTTAAAATTATGACCCCTCATGACAGTCATTTCTGCCCTGAGGAAAAGTCTCTGGCTATCTACTCTGTCTATGCCTCTCATTACCTTGTACACTTCTATCAAGTCACCTCTCTTCCTCCTCCTCTCCAGTGTGAAAAGCCTTAGCTCACACAAACTCATTTCATAAGACATGCCGTCCAATTCAAGCAGCATCCTGATAAATCTCCTCTGCACCCTCTCTAAAGCATCTACATTCTTCCTATAATGAGGCTTTCAGAACTGGACACAATATTCCAAGTGTGGTCTAACCAGGGTTTTATAGAGCAGCAGCAAAACCTCACGGCTCTTCAATTCAATCCCCCTGTTAATGAAAGCCAAAATACCATACGCCTTTTTAACAACCCTATCAACTTGGGTGGCAATTTTGAGTGATCTACGTACGTAGACCCTAAGATCCTGCTGTTTCTCCACACTGCCAAGAATCCTGTGTTCAGCATTCAAATTCGACCTTCCAAAATGAATCACTTCACGTTTATCCAGGTTGAACTCCATCTGCCACTTCTCAGCCCTGCTCTGCATCCTGTCAGTATCTTCTTGTAGCCTGCAACAGTCCTTGACACGATCTGCAATACCACTGACCTTTGTGTCATCGGCAAAAGTACTAACCTACTCTTCCACTTCTTTATCCAAGTCATTTACAAAAACCACAAAAGAGCAGAGGCATAAGGACCGATCCCTGCAGGACACCACTGGTCGCTGACCTCCAGACGGAGTATTTTCCATCCACTACAACTCTGTTTTCTTTCGACCACACTAGCACATGGCACTGGTAGTAATCCTGAAATTACTACTCTGCTCGTCCTGCTTTTTAGCTTCCAACCTAACTCATCGAAATCACTTATTTGATCCTCATCTCTTTTCAGAGTTATGTCATTGGTGCCAATGTGCACCACAACTTCTGGCAGCTCACCCTCCCCCTTCAGAAACATGTAGCATCGATCAGATACATCCCGGACCCTGGCACCTGGGAGGCAATTTACCTTCTGGGTGTCCCATTCGCGACCACGGAATCTCCTGTCCATTCCTCTAACTATTGAGTCTCCTACTACTAGCGCTTTTCTGTTCTCCCCACTTCCCTCTGAGCCAGGCTCAGTGGCAGAGACCTGGCTACTATGGCTTTCTCCTGGTAGGTTCCCTCCCCCCACCAGTATCCAAAACAGTATATTTACTATTGAGGGGGATGGCCACAGGGGATCTCTGCGCTGTCTGCCTGTTCCCTTTCCATCCCCTGACTGTACCTTTTTTCCTGTACCTGAGGTGAGTCTATCTCCTTGTAACTCCTCTATATTACCCTCTCCACCTCCCGAATGGTCCGAAGGTCATCCAGTTCCAGTTCCTCTACATGGTTTCCAAGGAGCTGGAGTTGTGTGCACTTAGCGCTGATGAAGTCAGTGGGAACACGAGTGATGACTTTTACCTCCCACATCCTACAGGAGGAGAATGGAACTGCTCTAACACCCATTTCCACTGTTCTGACTTCCCAAAGAGAGTACAGAAAAACTGGTAACCTTACTGTATTGACGCATAGAAACTTTATTTTTTTGGTTAGAGGAGGAGGATGGGTACGAGTCACTGCCTAAGTAGTGTTTTGGGTAAAGCAACCAGCCAAATATATTACTTTGCTTACTCAACCGTCCCGCGTCTGCTCCCACTCAGTGTGCACTCTGCCTATTCACGCGGTAAGTTTTCAAATGAGAAAAGTACCTTCCCTGCAGACCAACCCTGGTCCTCCCTCTCACTGCTCCCGCTGCTGTTGTAAAAATGGAGAATTTTTACGGACATTTGTCCTGACAATATCAGACTTTACTTTCAACATGCTTTTTTTTAAACTTGGAAGTTTGTTGCAGTCAAATGAATTTCTCAAGTTCACTCATATTTTGCCACTGCCTTAAAATTGATGGACTGCCATTAGTGAACACAAAAAGAGCCAACCTGAAAGGTTTAGGTCACAAATAATTTACAGAATCACCATTTTGCAGTAAAGCTTTATTGTTAGAAGCTACCTATACATTAGATGGATTGTTCGATATCTGGGAAAGAATCTTCTGTATCAATCATAATTTAAGAAAACCATTTCCTTACCAGTCAGTCTTCAGGTTTCCTGTGAGATGTGAGATTTGCATAAAACTATAGACGGAAAAACTATTCTTCTGTCATTTTCATTTCAGTGCTTTGATTGTTTTAGTAGCTACAGACAAGTATAAATTGGGCAACGAGATTTGTGAAAGTTTGGATTGTGTTTGAATTGAGTAATAGTTTTCACCAGCATTGACCAGCTTAAGTTGAAGCCCTCACCTCTAACTAAGGGCGCAATGGCTTTAAGTTTGAAAAAGGCTGTTTCTTTTAGAATAGCAACTTGAAAAAAGTGAGGCATTTACAAATGTGGCTTTTGCTCAGATTTCAGTGGTAGGGCATTAATTAATCCCAACAAATTGTACCGTATGCAGTCAGCTTTGTGATAATGCACGTTTCTTCAATGCGAATTGGCTTTAATGTGATTGAAGAATTTAGACCACTATTTGTAGAACCTGAGCTTGTCTTAGCTGTATTAGCTATAACGCGATTCCGAACCCGTTGGTTTAAATGGTCCTGTTATTACGTAATTTTCTTATAACGCAGGATCGCATTATGTCAGAACAGACTGTATTTTCTTCTTGTATGCCTGAGGTAATTGAAGTTCTTTCACCTGAATTTAGTAATGAAATAACATTAAACTCTTCCAGAAAATGTCCATGCACTAGTGATCATGTTTTGTTGCTCCTTATACCAAACTTTTTTGCAGCTGACCAAGTGAATGTGAATAAATTTCTCGAGCCTTTCATGTCAGCATTTCCAAAATGCCTTGATTGCAACCATTGATTTAACTTTGAAGGTAGCCAGAATTTGAGAAGCAGTTTTATATGAGCCATTTTGTATGTGGCAAGGTTGTTACAAATGGCCACATGAGGTAAGTTACCAGGCAATCTATTTGGATGGTGATGGTTATACATTGAAGCTATGGTGTAATAATATTATGGTGTAGCTGGAGTTGACTCCTCTTTTAATTTTCTTGAATTGTTTCAGTGGAATAACAGTACAGTACAGCTCAGACCACTGTTAACCTGGAAAGGCATTAGGACAATATGAACATAGTAGCTATTCAGGTACCAAGGGAAAAACTTTCTGCAGTTGAACATCTGCATGTATTGCCTCAGAATGAGCTACACATCTTGTTACAATTGTGTATCGAGTTACACCACAATTGTCTTTGGATAATGAACGCTGATGTGAAGCTATAGCAGCAATTGTATTCTGGATATAACATGTTCCAACGTGAGTACAAATTATTCTGTTAAAACCATGACCGCCTGAGTTTAAAGACTGAGGCCCTTTGTTGGGAAAGTCAATCAAGGGTGAGAACTAGGGGGTGAAAATGGAGTTCAAGATGAGTTATTATGTAATTGGCTAGAAGGTTTAATGAGAAAGTGAGGTCTGCAGATGCTGGAGATCAGAGCTGAAAATGTGTTGCTGGAAAAGCGCAGCAGGTCAGGCAGCATCCAGGGAACAGGAGAATCGATGTTTCGGGCATAAGCCCTTCCTAGAAGGTTTAATGGTCTACTGCTGATCAATGCTTGAATCATCGTCTTGTAGTCACCTGAATGTTTGGCTATGTCTTTCATTGTTCCAAAGATAATTTCAGCCATTAGAATGATTTTTCACTGAAGCCTGCCAAGTTATTTTACCCTTGGGAGGAATTAGCTTTTTAAATTTCAAGACAAATCTTCTGCTTTTACATGGTGTCTGCCTGGCTGTAGCTCCAGTGCACTTCAATTGAGTGATTTTTGCAATAGTACTTTCTGGGCAAGATTCTATACAGATTGCTGTTTGATTATTGTGGGCTTGTCTATTATATAACAAGGTATGTGTGTTGGGAATCTGAGCAATGGTCTTTTCAATCCTATCCTTGATGGATAAATAAATAGACTTGTTTATGTAAGGTCCTTGCCAATATTTACTTGAGTTACTGTCTTTGTGAAATTGGCATGAAACTTCTGCCAGGAAACCTGTTCGGCATCAGTTATGAACTGGAAGCAACAGCTGCATGTAAAACCACTGAAACTCTCAACTGAGGACACTGCCAGGTTATGCAGGAAACTTCATTGTTCTTCAGCTCCTGTTGAAGTTTGTTAGCTGCCTTTCCTGGGCGTGGTTAGTGGATGTCAGTATTTTTCGCTTGTTTTTCCCTGATATCAATGTGAAGTGCAATCTTCAGCTAAAAACTAAATGTGGTAGTGACAGACTATTTTTTAGAAATAGACAGGAGGAGACTATACATAGTGGACTGGGTAGATTGGTGGTTAGAGAGACATGCGGGTGATGCACTTTATTACAGGTGAGTGTAGAGTGATGCATTTGGCAGGAAAATAAGGAGAGATAATAAAAGCTGAAGAGTGCATTCCTAATGGGGATGCAGGAGCAGGGGGACTGCAGGGAATGCATATGTGCAAATTGTTGCAGGTGAAAGGACAGGTGAGAAAGTATTTAAGGAGGCTTACAGATTCTTGAGTTTCATATATAAATGTACAGAATCTGAAAGCATAGAAGTTGCTATAAACCTTTATGCAACACCCGTAGAGTCATAGAGATGTACAGCATGGAAACAGACCCTTCGGTCCAACCCGTCCATCCCGACCAGATATCCCAACCGAATCTAGTCCCACCTGCCAGCACCCGGCCCATATCCCTCCAAACGCTTCCTATTCATGTACCCATCCAAATGCCTCTTAAATGTTGCAATTGTACCAGCCTCCACCATATCCTCCTGGCAGCTCATTCCATACATGTACCACCGTCTGCGTAAAAAAGTTGCCCCTTAGGTCTCTTTTTTTTATATCTTTCCCCTCTCACCCTAAACCTATGCCCTCTAGTTCTGGACTTCCCGACCCCAAGGAAAAGACTTTGTCTATTTATCCTATCCACGCCCCTCATAATTTTGTAAACCTCTATAAGGTCACCCCTCAGCCTCCGATGCTCCAGGGAAAACAGTCCCAGCCTGTTCAGCGTCTCGCTATAGTTCAGATCCTCCAACCCTGGCAACATCCTTGTAAATCTTTTCTGAACCCTTTCAAGTTTCACAACATCTTTCCGATAGGAAGGAGACCAGAATTGCACGCAATATTCCAACAGTGGCCTAACTAACGTCCTGTACAGCCGCAACATGGCCTCCCAACTCCTGTACTCAATACAATGACCAATAAAGGAAGGCATACCAAACACCACCTTCACTATTCTATCTACCTGCAACTCCACTTTCAAGGAGCTATGAACCTGCACTCCAAGGTCTCTTTTGTTCAGCAACACTTCCGAGGACCTTACCATTAAGTGTATAAGACCTGCTAAGATTTGCTTTCGCAAAATGAAGCACCTCTCATTTATCTGAATTAAACTCCATCTGCCACATCTCAGTCCATTGGCCCATCTGGTCCAAATCCAGTTGTAATCTGGGGTAACCCTCTTTGCTGTCCACTACGCCACCATTTTGGTGTCATCTGCAAACTTACTAACTGTACCTCTTCTGCTCGCATCCAAATCATTTATGAAAATGACAAAAGGTAGAGGACCCAGCACCGATCCTTGTGGCACTCCACTAGTCGCAGGCCTCCAGTCTGAAAAACAACCCTCCACCACCACGCACAAAGCCATGTTGACTATCCCAAAACAGTCCTTGTCTTTCCAAGTATATGTACATCCTGTCCCTCAGGATTCCCTCCAACAACAGAGGTCAGACTCACTGGTCTATAGTTCCCTGGCTTGTCTTTACCGCCTTTCTTAAACAGTGGCACCACGTTTGCCAACCTCCAGTCTTCCGGCACCTCACCTGTGACTATTGATGATACAAATATCTCAGCAAGAGGCCCAGCAATCACTTCTCTGGCTTCCCACAGAGTTCTCGGGTACACCTGATCAGGTCCTGGGAATTTATCCACCTTTGATCGTTTCAAGACATCCAGCACTTCTTCCTCTGTAATCTGGACATTTTACAAGATGTCACCATCTCTTTCCCTACAGTCTATATCTTCCATATCCTTTTCCACAGTAAATATTGATGCAAAATATTCATTTAGTATCTCCCCCATTTTCTGTGGCTCCATACAAAGGCCGCCTTCCTGATTTTTGAGGGGCCCTATTCTCTCCCTCGTTACCCTTTTGTCCCTAAAATATTTGTAAAAACCCTTTGGATTCTCCTTAATTCTATTTGCCCGTTTTGCCCTCCTGATTTCCCTCTTAAGTACACTCCTACTTCCTTTATACTCTTCTGAGGATTCACTCGATCTGTCCTGTCTATATCTGACATATGCTTCCTTCTTTTTCTTAACCAAACCCTCAATTTCTTTAGTCATCCAGCATTCCCTATACCTTCCAGTCTTCCATTTCACCCTGACAGGAATATACTTTCTCTGAATTCTTGTTATCTCATTTCTGAAGGTTTCCCATTTTCCAGACGTCCCTTTAGCTGCGAACATCTGCCTCCTATCAGCTTTCGAAAGTTCTTGCCTAATACTGTCAAAATTGGCCTTTCTCCAATTTAGAACTTCAACTTTTAGATCTGGTCTGTTCTTTTTTCTTCACTCTTTTAAAATGAATAGAATTATGGTCACTGGCCCCAAAGTGCTCCCCCACTGACACGTCAGTCACCTGCGCTGCCTTATTTCCCAAGAGTAGGTCCAGTCCTGGATTTCACTGGAATATTGTGTTCAATTCAGGGCATTAGTTGGAAGAATATCTATATTCAGGATATAGACAGATTTCCGAGTTTGGCTGCAGGATGAGAGAGGCTTCACCAATCTAGATAGGCTGGCTAGTTTGGAGCAGTTCTCTGAGAGAAGGTCAAGAGAAGATTTGAGATGTGTTGTACAAACATCTGTCCAGAAGGGTTGAAAAACAAGAGTCTGGGGTTTAAAATAATTGACAAAAGGCCTAAAGGTGACATGTAAAGCTTACTTGTGTAGTGAGTGGTTATGATCTGGAATGCGCTGCCTAATGAGGTGGTGACTCTGTTTTAATTATGGTTTTCATAAAGGAATTGGATTAACACCTGAATAAGGAAAGCACTAATAGGAGGGGGGGGGTTAGTGTGACTAGCTAAATTGCTGTTGCTGGTTGCAAACGAAGCAGGCCTCCTTCTGGGCTATGCACAAAACTATTCTGTGGTAGAATTTTACCATGGGCTTTTGATCCCAAATATTTGGAACCAATGAAGGAATCCCAAGACCACACGTGCTGGCAGCAGGATGCACTTGATTATCTTTATTGAGGTGACCTCGCAGTTGTCACCCTCCTGGTCTGCCATCCAGCTAAGGATGAACAGTTCTGAAATCTCAGCAGCACCACTGGATGCAGCGGGTACTACTAATTCTGAGTGGAAATAACAAATATTATAATGTGGATTAAATTTGGGATGGCTGAGAGCAAAAAAGCCTGTTGGTTGGAGGGGAGATCTGTCTGAAGGGTTCATCGGGGTCCCAGGAACTACCTTGCATTGTCTATCGTTCTCTGCACATCTGGCCCATTGCCTCTTGGACTGCTAGGGATGGGCTGCCTTCTTGAAGCTAGTGACCTGACCGTGTGGGACGGTCTAGCATTGGTATTATGCCTGTAGCCCTACTTAATGGTCCCAAATGGAGGCTTTAATTATGCAAATTATTATTTCTCCATGGAGTGGGCAGCATGCACATAAGGCTTGACTTCCATCCTTCCCACCTGTAATCTGGACCCATAAACCCCAGGTCTACTATTCTCCCAGAACATCCCACTGAAGAGCAATCATCAATCTTCTCCCATACTGTCACAAACATTTGGCCTCCTATTGTAAGATGGCATTTAAATGCATGCATTGGTGAACCTGGCTCTGATCAATTTGTGCACAGTAAATTGATGCATTAATATTTTACATAACTGTGCAACTGGCAACTGCTGATGTATTATTATTTTGACTGACTGCTTAAAGGCTCTTTTTTTGCACTAAAACATAGAAAGCATAGAATAAATAAGATATTTCTTTTAATTTCAGGATCGAGCAAAGAGGGAGACCCATGCTGCTCTGAAAAAAAGCCTCCTTTACCCATAACTATGCTATTTTTACCTTTCAGGCATTGACCCAGTTCCATTTTAAAGATCCCATTGAATAGGATGTCACAAATTTTTCAGATGAAAATAATTTGCTGCATTCAAAATTGTGATTTCCCCTCCCTGACTCTTCCACTCACCTGTGTACTCCACTTGCTTTCACTGTTGCAATTGGAATTAGACTTATTTAATCTTTTCAAAACTCCTTGTGAAACAGTGCACCTTTAATTGCCTCATTCCATGCTAAAGAAATTTCTCCAACAGTTCAACTTGCTTTCATTGTCACTCCAAAATTGGAGTTGAGAATTGGTCAATCTGCAGTTGGGAAGCATTTGAAAGTAGTTGAAAGTAAACATGGCAGGCCACTGATAGGGTGGTCAACACCCCACAATTGCCGTATAGTCCCCAGAAAGTAAAAATAAATTTACGTAACACCGATGTAAGCAACACCGGGATCCAAGAGAAACCTCATAAGAGCATTAACAATTGTTGCCATTATTAGTTCAATATTTATATATTTTTGAATTTTAAAATCAGAGCTGTTTGATTTACAGTGCAGAATCATCTGCTTAAGCCATGAAAGTTGTTTGCTGTGCATTTGGCCTTGGAAATGTGGTATGTGATGAGGATGGTTTGTGAGGGGACCGTTGGTAGGATCTAGACCATATGACATAGGGCTTAAAGGCTTTCTTTTTGCACTATAACATGGATAGCACAGAATAAATCAGATAATTCCTTTAATTTCAGCATAGAACATAGAGAAGTAGGCTGTTCAGCCCATTAAGTCTGCTCCATCATTCAATTTGATCATGGCTGATCTGATAATCCTCAACTGCACTTTCTTGTTTTGTTTTCCCCGATAATCATTGATTGTCTTATTGATTAAATATCTGTCTTAAATATCTCAGCCTTAAATATACTTAATTATTCAGACTATTGTGGTAAAGAATTCCATAGATTTACAACCCTCTGAGAGAAGGAATGCCTCGTCCCTGCCTTACATGTGCAACCACGTATTTTGATATTACACTTCTGGTGCTAGACAAGGGAATACAATCTTTCTGCACATGCCCTGTCAAATCCACTGAGATAATTCAATAAAGTCGCCGCTTGTTCTTCTCTATTCCAATGAGAGGGACCGTATTGTTGAAGAGGAGAGTATGAAACGGACTGGTCAGCTAGAGGAGATACTTGTTAGGAAGGAAGATGTGTTGGGCATTTTGAAAAACTTGAGGATAGACAAGTCCCCCAGGCCTGACGGGATATATCCCAGGATTGCGTGGGAAGCAAAAGAGGAAATTGCAAAGCCGTTGGCAATGATCTTTTCGTCTTCACTGTCAATGGGGGTGGTATCAGGGGACTGGAGAGTGGCGAATGTTGTGCCCCTGTTCAAAAAAGGGAATAGGGATAACCCTGGGAATTACAGGCCAGTTAGTCTTTCTTCAGTGGTAGGCAAAGTAATGGAAAGGGTACTGAAGGATAAGATTTATGAGTATCTGGAAAGACACTCCTTGATTAGGGACAGCCAGCATGGATTTGTGAGGGGTAGGTCTTGCCTTACAAGTCTTATTGAATTCTTTGAGGAGTAATGACTTAGATGTGGGAGTCGAAGGGTGGGTCAGTAAATTTGCAGGTGATGCGAAGATTGGTGGAGTTGTGGATAGTGAGGAGGGCTGTTTTCGGCTGCAAAGGGACTTAGATATGATGCAGAGCTGGGCTGAGGAGTGGCAGATGGAGTTCAACTCTGCCAAGTGTGAGGTTGTCCATTTTGGAAGAACAAATAAGAATGCGGAATTTAGGGTTAACGGTAGGGTTCTTAGTGTGGTGGAGGAACAGAGGGATCTTGGGGTCTATGTTCATAGATCTTTGAAAGTTGTCACTCAGGTGGATAGAGCTTGTAAGAAGGCCTATGGTGTATTAGCGTTCATTAGCAGAGGGATTCACTTCAAGAGTCGTGAAGTGATGTTGCAACTGTACAGGACTTTGGTTAGGCTACATTTGGAGTACTGTGTGCAGTTCTGGTCGCCTCACTTTAGGAAAGGTGTGGAAGCTTTGGAGAGGGTGCAGAGGAGATTTACCAGGATGTTGCCTGGAATGGAGAATAGGTCGTACGAGGATAGGTTGATAGTGCTAGGCCTTTTCTCGTTGGAACGGCAAAAGTTGAGGGGTGACTTGATAGAGGTTTATAAGATGATCAGGGGAATAGATAGAGTAGACAGTCAGAAGCTTTTTCCCCGGGTGCAACAGAGTGTTACAAGGGGACATATATTTAAGGTGAAGGGTGGAAGGTATAGGGGGGATGTCAGGGGTGGGTTCTTTACCCAGAGAGTGGTGTGGGCATGGAATGCGCTGCCTGTGGGAGTGGCAGAGTCAGAATCATTGGTGACTTTTAAGCGGCAATTGGATAGGTACATGGATAGGTGCTTAAGCTAGGACAAATGTTCGGCACAACATCGTGGGCCGAAGGGCCTGTTCTGTGCTGTATTGTTCTATGTTCTATGAATATAGGCCAAGTCTACTCAATCCCTCCTGATAAGATAGTCCCCCCAAGAAGGAAGGAGGTAATATGATTACACAGTTGTATCTTGTGTAGTCTAATGTAGTACATATTTACTGTGTGTAGTTAGATTTTGTAGTTTACATTTTTCAACCAAACTAATAATTTCAGCTGGAAAGATAAAAATAGCTGTAAAGTTGTGACAAGAAGATTCCTCTATGTTTAGATAGTAGTCTATTCTGTCATTTTCAGTGACTGAACACAATAATACCTGAGTCTTTAAAATTAAGAATGTGGTAGGCAAATAAGGGATGGAGCTTTCACTTCAAATTATGCCTTTTCTTAAGGGTGGGATCGTCATTCAAACAACTCCCTATTAGAAGGAGGAAAAGAAAACAATGCTAACAGAAAACGATAGCCTGACTTAGACATCAGTAGCCTTCTTTCATTGAAAAAGAGTGAAGCTGTGCTCATATAAAATCTAGATCTGCCGTTGTCTCCAAAAGTTAGCTGCCTGCAATTTTGTCTCAGTGAAAGTTGCATTGCTAGAATGGAGATGCTGTTTATTTGCCACTGAACAACTGAGTTTGTGTTCAGTATGCTCTGTGCTTCAGTACAAGTTCCTCACCTGGGTAGTATTTGTTCCTGGCTTGGATCTGTGACATTTTATAACCAGCCAACAAAGTGTGCATGAAGATATGATTGCTGCTTGATCTCTCATTGTTTGTTGGTGCCAAGCACGTCACTGTGCATGTATTTGACTAAGCCTGCATGCATATTGCTAACTAGTTGGATAAATGATGTACATGTGATGCATCCTTAACAATATCATTATCTTGCCGTGTTAGGAAAAGAAAGTAATGAAACTGAGCAACAGCAGTTTCATCACAGCTATTTAGCTTGCAGCCAGGGAAACATAAGCAGGCAAAATCCAAGATATTATAAAGCTATCTAGATTGATTGATTGAATTCCTGATGAAGGGCTTTTGCCCGAAACGTCTATTTTCCTCCTCAAATGCTGCCTGACCTGCTGTGCTTTTCCAGCACCACTCTAATCTGGACTCTGGTTTCCAGCATCTGCAATCCTTGTTTTTACCTACCTGATTGAATTGTCAAATTGTCCTGACAACTAAAGGATATGGGGCGACCCATTACAGCACAATGTGATAACACAACTGTAAATGAAGTCTATCAGCATGGCTTGAATTACAGTAATATTCAGACTACAAGGCATTATTTCTATAAGTTATACATCAACGAGGTACCCTGAAATCTGCTGTTATCCGGGGGCAGGGGAAAAAGTTACTTGAAGGTAACACCGGGTGTGAAGGTCTCTAGCTATTAATAGACTTGGCATTTTGTGTTCCAGCTATTTATTACAAACCAGAAAAATGCACTTGTTATTTACCATTTGTTTCTGGTTAGGAAATTGAGACTTGGCCATGGTCTCAATGAACAAAATCTACTTCTCTGTACAACTTTAAAAATGTAAGTCAGATGTACCAAATATTTTTAAGTTTCATTTACCCTTAATAGCTCTGGAAAGAGCACAGAAATTTATCCTTTCACAGGGTTTTATGATGTCAAAGTTGAACTGTGACAAAATGAGGGAAGAGCAGATATTTACAAAGGTAATCTGAATAGAAACAAAATTATCTTCCTGACATGAGTTTACCAAAGGATTTTGTTTCCTGCATCTGTTATCAAAGTATTATGGAAGGGCGTCGGTGCACCCCTGGAACATGTTGAAATACTTATTTGAGAACTTTATTTGAGAAATTGGGCTCATTGGCAGGTCTTTTGTCACTACAAGTGATCTTTAACATCCAAAATGACAGCTGCACATGTCTGAGGCAGACCATGTGGAAACCATTTCGACGAGAACATCTACTGAGAGGATGCACAACAGGAAGTTTATGATTTCGTGCACTGTGCTGGTGATATTAGCAACATTACAGGCAGGGATGGTAAGACAGCAGATTTGTGCTCTTTGGAGCTAGGTTGATGCCTCAGTAATCTGGTGGAAGACTGATTGCAGTTTATGAAAAAACAATCAGGTTTCTCTGTGCTATAATCCACAATCATGATGGCAGCGGCCATGTGAGACTTTTGTGACATTGGAGACAGGTCTTCAGAGCTTGACTCCAGCATTTGACCTGCACTGCTATCTGGTCCCATTGCCTTTTGAGCAGACTTCCAATGTTAGCTCAGAATCACTTCCTGAACAATTGTGAACAATGGCTGCAGCTATACAGCACCTCCACATTAAAAAGGTGCAGTGCAGACTACTTCTAAGTGGAACTGGTCACACTCGATATTTACAATTGATTTGGCTGAAATGAATAACTATCATCGGCAAATTTGGCTAAAAACAAAAATAGTTACAAAGGTAAGTTGTGAAGAGGATACAGAGCCTGCAAGAGAATATGAAAGATTGTGAGTAAGCAGAAATTTGGCAGATGCCATGTATTTTAAGGAAATGGGGACTAGTTCACTTTGGCAGAAAGAGTAGGAAAGTATAATATATTTTAAATGTAAAGAGTGTGCAGGATGCTGCACTACAGAGGAATGCCTGTCCTTATCCAAGAATCACAAAGTTGCTAACCTGTACAGCAAATAATTAGGAAAACAAATAAAATATTGTCCTTCATTTGGAAGACAGATGGACGATAAAAGTAGGAAGGTCTTGCTGCAACTATATCGACATTCATGACACCATGTTTGGAATACTGTGTATGGTTTTGGTGCTGTACTTGAGGAAAGAATTGCTTGTATTGGAATCAGTTCATACACTGGGCTGATTCTTGAATTAAAAAGGTTGACTTATGAGGAAAGGTTGACTAGATTGGGCCTATATTCACTCACTGCAGTTTAAAAGAATGATATCATAGAATCCCTACAGTGTGGAAACAGGCCCTTCAGCTCAGCATGTCTACACTGACTCTCCGAAGAGTAACCCACCCAGACCCATTCCCCGATTACTCGACATTTACCCCTGACTAATGCACCTAACCTACACATCTCTGAACACTATGGGCAATTTAGCATGGCCAATTCACCTGACCTGCTCATCTTTGGATTGTGGAAGGAACCAAAGCACCCAGAGGAAACCCATGCAAACACAGGGAGAATGTGCAAACTCCACACAGACTGTTGCCAGAGGCTGGAATCAAACCTGGGTCCCTGGTGCTGTGAGGCAGCAGTGCGAACAACTGAGCCACAGTAAGAGGTGATCTCATTGACACATTCAAGATTATGAAGAAGCTTGATACTGCAGTTATGTTTCCTCTCATGAAGGGACCTAGATTTAGGGGACACAGTTTCAAAGTAAGAAGTCATCTGTTTCAGACAAAGTTGAGAGAATTTCTTGAGGCTCAATAGTGTTTGGAATTCTCTTGCACAGAGGACAGTGCAGGCAAAGCCACCACATATGTTCATGGAGATTTTTGATTGACAAGGGAGTTAAAGATTATGAAAGATAGGCAGGAAAGTGGAGCTTTGGCTTCAGACAGATAAAGAAATCACTGCACCTTGTAAAAGCAAGTTACTGAGACTCATTTTAAAATGTGTTTACATTGCTACTTTGTGCAAGCAGTGGGGATGTCTGGAGAAGAGCTGGCACCAGGGGCTAGAACATAGTGAGATTTGGCCAGCATCAAGTAGCTGATCAGTTGTGGAAGTCTGGCCTGTGGTGGCTGACAAAAGTCATTCGTCTGGCACAGAGAGAGTACCTGTACCTTTGGATCAGGAGATGCATGTTCAGGTCCTACCTGCCACAGAGGTAACATGACTGGACGGATCAATTAAAAATAACATCAACTGATTAGCTCATGTGAGTGTAAATAATACTGACAGAAGCCTTCAGACTCCTAGATCGGGAGATGGTGTGTCCTTCTTTCCAGTAAAATATATCTGAAGTCTGAAAAAAGTCAGTTTATTTTCTTTCAACTATTGTAAACTATGGCTTTTACCCAGTCGCTAAACGATTTTGCTTATGCCTCCTGCAAAGAAATGAGAGAGAACCTGGGAAAAGTGAATGAAGAATAATAAGCCCTAGCAAGTAGGAGATCAACCAAGCAAACCCTATGGACTGGGGCCATTGAATTGCTTTCCCAATTTTTCTCTCCATATCTTTCATTAGCATGAAAGATATGGAGAGAACTCAAAACATTGCACTGTTGCCAACGGCTTCTCCTCTTTCATTAGCATGACCAATTCTACAATTCCTCTGCTTCACAATAAGCATGCCACCTGTTGGGAAGATTATTTCAGGTATGGAATCCGCCTCCACATATATGCTGACAGCATTTAGCTATACCTTGGTACCTCATCCATAATTGCCACATTCTTAAATTGCCTCTCTCCTACCAGTACTTGAATGAACCAAAATCGCCTTAAGCTGAATTGCAGTTCCAGACTCTAAAGATGCGATGTAAATCCAAGTTGTTGTGAGAGCAGAGAAGTTTGTGAGATTCGATAGAGATGCCTTGAGAAAAACTGCTTCCTTGGCAAGGAACGCAGTTATTAAGAGAGACAGATTAAAGTTAATTGACAAAACAACAGAGGGAAATTAAAACAGGTTTTTATGCAGTGAATTGACATAACCTCCATCAACTATCTGAAGAGTACTCGACATAGATTCAATAGTAACTTTAAATAAGATTGAATAAATATTTGGAAAATAGGAATTCATGGAGAACTATTAAGAGTAGGGGCACCAGACTAAGTGGATAGCTGCTTCAGAGAGCCAGAACAGACTCTTTGCATCAAGCGGCCCTTTTCTGTACTACAATGTTCTGAGAAAATGTTGATTTTCTAATAATCTAGTTTTTAAAATACATTTTAAGTTTTCATTACAATTCACCTGTGTGCAATATGGATTCCATCCCAATTCCAATTCCAGAAACAGGAAGCCAGAAGCGAGCAAACAAGATGGAGGCAATGATCTAGAGTTGGTTACAGCAGCAGCTGTGTCAGGGGCAAGGGTGGGAATGATAAGGGTAACAAGCTCGGGTCAAAGCGGGCAGCAGGTGGGTCACAGAGGGACGGGACACTGGGTGGATAGAGTCTGGTTTGAGTTGCAAAGTTGGGTCGCAGAAAGTCCAGCTGATTAGACAGTGGGATTTGTGCATCTTTATGAAGATGAGTCGCAGATGGAGTTTAATTTGGACAAATGTGAGGTGCTGCATTTTGGTAAGGCAAACCAGAGCAGGACATATGCAGTTAATGATATGGAGTGTTGCCAAACAAAGAGAACTAGGGGGGCAGGTGCATTGTTCCTTGAAAGTGGAGTCGCAGGTAGATAAGGTGGTGAAGGTGTTTGGCATACTTGCCATTTTTGGTCAATGCATTGAGTACAGGAGTTGGGATGTCATGTCGCAGCTGCACAGGATATTGGTGAGGCCACTTTTAGAATACTGCATTCAACTCTGGTTTCCCTGCTGTAGGAAAGATGTTGTTAAACTTGAAAGGGTGCAGGAAGGATTTACAAGGATCTTGCCAGGATTGGAGGTTTTCAGCTAAAGGGTGAATAGGTTGGCACTTTTTTCCCTGGAGCATCAGAGGCTGAGAGGTGACCTTATAGAGCTTTATAAAACCATGAAGGGGCATAGATAGGGCGAGTAGCCAAGGTAATAGAGTCCAAAACTGGAGGGCACAGATTTAGGGTGAGAGAGGAATGATTTAAGAAGGACCTAAGGGGAAACTTTTTCACGCAGAGAGCAGTTAGTTTTTGGAAAGAACTGCCAGAGGAAGAGAGAGAGAAATGCAGGTGCAGTTATAATGTTTAAAAGACATTTGGACAAGTGCAAGATTAGGAACGTTTGGGAGGGATATAGAACATAGAACATAGAAGAATACAGCGCAGTACAGGCCCTTTGGCCCTCGATGTTGCGCCGATCCAAGCCCACCTAACCTATACTAACCCACTATCCTCCATATACCTATCCAATGCCCGCTTAAATGCCCATAAAGAGGGAGAGTCCACCACTGCTACTGGCAGGGCATTCCATGAACTTACGACTCACTGAGTGAAGAACCTACCC